>NC_141761.1:46858080-47011003 GCF_982258835.1 Parasteatoda tepidariorum | reverse complement strand
TTAGTATTTAATTATTTTAAATAATTTTACTATATTTTTTTATCTTTACCTCATACCAATAACATAGCTAAGTTTGGATTATTTCTCAATAATGACTAAGCTTATATAAATGTAAAACTATCTTCAACTATTTATATATACATAAAATCATTATAATATTCATTAATGATTTTTTAAAACAAAAAATTATGCTATCCGGTTACCGAATATTCTGTATTCGTCCAAATCACTATTCGTTACATCCCTATCAAGAACATGTTGCATGCCATTTAAAATAATTTTTATATAAAACACTGACAACAAAAATATAATCAACTCAATTCAAAGAAAACTTTACAGGCATTAGAAAATGGTGAGAAGAAAAAACTTCCTGCTCCTCAAAGAGTAAAAAAAAATCCTCTGGGTGTCCCAAAAATAATCGATAATTGAAAAATCAAAGGATAGAAAAACAGGGAAATTCATTCTCATAAAAAATTAGTTATGAAGTTTATCAAAAGATTGTGCTGCTAAAAGGAAAAATATGAAATAATATTTCTGTTACTTGTCAGACCAATCTAATTTAAATATATTCCGAGTCAAAATAGTATTTTACATTTTGACAAAAATAATTAATTTTATTTTACAAGGAACAAATTAATTTTTAAAGGGAGAAAAAAACACTTTCATACATTTTTATAGAATATTAAAAAATATTCATTTTGCAAAGAATATGAAAAATTAAAGATGACAGAAAATTGTTCATTGTTTCTTGCCCAAACAGTTAACTCAAGCAGAAGTTTCCAAATGTACACCACAGAACTCTAAGGTTCCAGCAGTTCCACAGAACTTAAGGGGTTCGTGGAATATCATTTGGAAAAGTTTAAGTTAGAGAATTAGGATTTATAACCAATTTCTTTTTTTTTTTTTAATAATTTTGAAATCTGAAATTTTACTTAGATTTAAACAATAATCGATTTTTTATTTAATATTTTGGTTGACTAGAAATTATATTTATGAAATAAAATGCCAATGGGTAAGAAATGAGAATTTTTTTTTAAAATCTTTTTAACAGCATTGTATTAAAAAGGATATGCATTTATAAAAAATTGCATTAGTATTTTCAATTGCACTTTTCAATTCAAAATAAAATAACTAAATTTGTTAATAAAGAAAAATGTCTTTTTAATTACTATTTGTAATGATAACATAGTTCTTTTTAGATTTTTTTGTGAAAAACCATAACTCTGCTTATTTTAATCATTTTCAGATTATGCATATAGACAAAAAACAAATTTATAACTAAACTAAATTTCAGACAACAAATTTAAATGTGGGACATGAAATCTAATTTAACATTACTAATAATGAAAGGATGAAAAAATTCAGGCATGTGGTAGATTCCTCTTATTTTATAATCGCTCTTGAACAGCTGACCCAATTTAGAGTTTACGACAACCAATGTTCAACCTCGTATCCTTGTATTTTTTAACCCAATCCAGAAGACAAGAGATGCAGTATGAATAATTGAACAAAGTATTGAGAGAAATTCGCCTTCGTGGAGGAATTTTTGATGGAACTAACTCTCATTTGTGTGACATGGAGAGGAAAACCATGAAAACCTTCTACAGTAAGCTTAACAAAAAGGTCCATCGGGTGCAGAGATTTTTTTTAACCCTAATTTTTGATAGCCAGTAAAATTTTATGAGATTAAAATTTGACAAACTTTTGCCTTAAATGGCAGTTTTTTCCCTCCCATTCAATTAGGCTCGTTTTTAACAGATAAATAATGAATGTATAGAAATCCATAAGATTTTCATACTTGCTAACACCCACTTTCCCAAATGTTTTAGTGCGTGAAATCTCTGGGCGGATACAAGCTCGTTCTCGTCTTTGTGCAGGCTGACGAATCCAATCATCCCAAAATCTGTTTCAAAAAAGAAAGAGAACACATATCATTAAATATATATTTGAATAAAATTTGCAAAGGTTAAATGTTGTGACAAAATCATTAAACTATAATCTTTTGCTATAAAGAGTAAAGAATTACAGTTTTATTATAGCTAGATTCAAAAGGAATTAATAGAAATATTCAAGAAGTGTGTATGATATACAAAACTGAGTACTAACGCTTTAGGCCACTTAGGAGCCAGCTCCGCCCAAAGGGATTTTGTTAACATCCATCCTAATCCAGGAAAAAAGTCTGATCTGTACAATAATTCTGAAAGAAAATGGAGCGTCTTTGAAAATCTGAATGAGCATAAAGAAAAAATAGCAAACAAATAAAATTACATTATAAATAAAAATATTCAAGTTCTATATGTACTATCTTAAGGTTTAAAAGCAATATCTTCAATACTTTATTATGTAAAAAAGGTGAGACAGCAGTATAATAAATATTTCATACAAAGTTTGAAATCCAGTATCTGCTTAATGTGGTAAAAATAAATATAGAGAAGAAAAAAACTGATGAACTTTCCCTAAAAGAAGCATCTACAAAATACTGTTACAAATATTCAGGGGTAGCAGCAAAGTTTTTTAAAATTTTAGGGTAATTTGAGGAACTTTTTTCAAAAAATTTTAGGTAAATTTTAGGGGTAATATATGATTTTGCTAGGATAAACACAGATCACATGGTAGTTTATTACATAACAGAAGATTATTACAATTCATCCACACATATCATAAATAATTTCAAGCCATAAAATAAAGCTCTGAAATTTATTAAGTCAAGAATGAAATCTCTAAAGTGTAAAAATGAAATTTCAACTTTACATATTACCTATCAGAAATTAAGTGCATAATTCAGGAACAGGCAAAAGTGAGAATAAATCAAGAGAAAAAATAAATTAACACCAACTTGGATTTTTATTTAATTTTTACCTTCTTAATCAAAACTAGAAGTTAGAGAAAAACAAATTAATCATGCTTGTGAGATTCTTTTACTGCCCTCAATAGTGTTGTGGTGATCTTCAACACTCCTCCATAATTTCGAATGGTATCTTTGATTAGTCTAAGAGACATAATAGTATTCTCATGGTGACTCACATTAAGCATTGCTTTATTTATCGAAAAACCTCTCTCAGGATCAGAATTCCCATGTGGCAAAATTAAAACAGTTTTAATTAATGTAGTTAAATTCTTATATTTTTGATTATTGCTTTTTTATTTATATTTAGCCTATAACTCTAATTTTTTAGGAACACCAACAAAATTTTATCAGATTTTTAGGAATTTTAGGGTTTGCACATACTTTTAGGAATTTGATGAATTTTAGGGGGAATGCGACCCCTGAATATTGAATCATTTTGTTATACAGATATTAAATAGAAAATGATAAATACACAATATGATTATGATGAACGCTATAAATGGATGTTTACCTTAAAAAAAAAATATTCAAATCAACCACCATATTTATCGATTACTAAAGATTATTTCTTACGTCATTGTCCAACAACGGCACAAACCATTTTAAGAGGTAATTTGTCCCATTCACGCAATCAAAAAGCTCCGAGAGTGTCCAAACTTCTGTGCTGCTTAGCATTAACTTTAGATTCCAGAATACCCTAAACACAATAGTCTAAAGGATTAAGATCTGGTGAAGAAGGGGACCAATCTTCTTGCTTAATAAATTTCGAACAATTCACATGAAACCAAGCCAATCAAAAAGCTCCGAGAGTGTCCAAACTTCTGTGCTGCTTAGCATTAACTTTAGATTCCAGAATACCCTAAACACAATAGTCTAAAGGATTAAGATCTGGTGAAGAAGGGGACCAATCTTCTTGCTTAATAAATTTCAAACAATTCACATGAAACCAAGCCTGTGTTGAACAACAATTTCACACTATTCAACTATTTATACTATCAAACTGTTTCAAACTATTTGTTTAAACTATCCATATTTTGTAAGAATAAATTTTTACGTTTTGCACAATTCAAAACTTTTCACAAGTTTGCAATTTCTTAGATAAAAATTAGGAGTATGTATATACAATTTACTAACGTACATGCATATATAATGCAACATCATACAAACATTTTTGTACATAGATGTGTGCGTACATACATAGAAACATATGATACACATACAAACCAATATGTCTGTACATGGATTTTATATGCATAAATATATACATATATCTTATGAATAAAATAGTTCTTACATGCATGTACATTAGTACATATAATATATAAATGTGTCCATCTACGTTAGTACATATAATGAATAAAATACAAGAAATATATGTATTTACAATGTATGTACATACATTATGTGTACGTAAGCCAAACTCTTTACTTATCAACTCTATGTTTTTTCAAAGACCGAGATACAAAACATCATTTGCTCTTAAACGTCTTATGTAAGGAATTTAATTATAAAACTATGATAAGTATGAATACTTATTTTTATGTTATTTTTAACATTATTATTTTATAAGTTCTTATACTTAGTTGTACAAAAAAGTAGTTTATAACAGTTAAGTTATTTATGTTCATTTTAAAATTTAATTCAAATATCTATAAAACTCAATATCTTATCGTTTTTGAAATCAAACGATAATCTTATTTTAAATTCCTAAATATAATTTTAACTTAAGAAATTAAACCCTTTTTTCTCAGTGTGTAAACCATTCATTATATAAGTAAATTTCTTCAAAAATGAATAAATCTTTATTCATTATTCAGGAAGATTTTGAATAATTATTCATCATTCTTTATACATTATTCTGAATGACAAATGCCCATCTCTGCTTAGAAGTTATATTTAATTCAACTACAGCCATCTATAGTGTTGTATTGGCACTTTTCGGATTTGGGAGGGTAATTACACATAAGTAAGGGACACATACAAAATAATGTATAGAACAAAATATACAAATTCTTTTAAGAATTTATATAAGTAGACACTCCAACTGTATCACAATATGTATGCATTTGTCTCTGTAACACCTTACTATAGAAAAACTACTTAGAAAATTCAGAAACATGGGACAATAACGACATTTTGCCCGTATTTTATTTATTTAAAAATTTATTTTAAATTCAAAATGAGCTGGAGCATATTTTATTTACTCCTTGTGAGTAATTTAAGCAAAATATGCCCTTAAATAATGAGAATATATATTTTAATGAGAAATATTGCTTAAGGACACAAAAATTAACGAATTGAGAAATTAATCCTGATGAAGCATACATGTCGGTGAACCACGGACCAATTTATTTTCTTCCCTTCAAAAGAAAACTTTCTTTGCTGCTCTTAGAAAATCTGCTACTCAAGAGGCTACAAAAGAATGCAGCATTTATTGACCACACTTCTACCATTCAATCTGCTATTGTGAACTGTCATCATATAAATCAAAAATATATCAATAACTTATTCAATTTTTATAACTTAACTAGAAATAGATAGAATATTTTAAAATTATTAATAGAAAATTGTTAATATAGTAAACCTGGTTCAAAAGCCACCAGACTATCTTTCCCGTTATCATTCCAGGCTGAGACACACCAAAGGGTAGGATCATTATTTAAAATAGGATACGAAGCCAGGAAATACTCAAAGAAATCTGGAGCAATATCTAAATCATCTATAAGATAAAAATGAATTTAGTACTAATTAATTTTTTCTAATTAATATAAGCGAGTACATTGAAAATTAATAAGATAATAATAAGAAAAATAATAGGTAGATCGATAAATAATACGATAAGTTTTCTGAGGTTTCTTGTTAAGGCTCTAAAGCAACTACAAAGCAAGCAGAAAATTCTTAAAGCCTCATATTTCAACACAACAGTTTTTTGGTTTAAAATTTCCCCCAAAACTATAGTGTTTTTTAGTTACAACAACTATTTTCAAATATTTTCGGAAAATAAAGTTTGCATATTGTTAAAATTTTTTGATAGTTTCTTCAAAAACAATGAAAAAAATTCCTTTGAGTCTACACTATTCTTGAACAAACTAGCATGGAAAACAAATTATACTGAAAATAATGAGAAATTATAAAACTAAATTTAAGGTCTCACTAATAAACTTTAGGAATTTAAACTAATAAGTAAACAAATTAAAATATTCTTTTTCTTTTAGATTTTTTTTATCTTTAGACTTTTTCTTCTTTTTTACATAGATATGGCATAAGGAATCAAAAATATGTTAAAATAAACTTTAATAAATTTATATTTTAATGATGACTTACTTTTACATCTTTCTTACGGCTTATTTGTCCAATTAATTATTTTGTAATTACGAAACAAAATCTAAAAATAGTCAGGAAGTCAAGTAGCCTAATTTCCTTCAGTTAATAAAGAAAACACAGAAGAAACATTTTCATCCCTTTAACTAACCATAAATGACAATCTTCCTTTCTCCTAATGCATGCTATCAATGATCTTAGATGTTTTAGATACTTTTAAACAGAATGCTGATGAAAACATACCAAAATGGTATTTTAATGTCTTCTTTGAGTCTTTTAATGAACTTCTTTAAAAGATTTGAAACTTTATGAATTGGAAGTAAATTCCATGAGAT
Organism: Parasteatoda tepidariorum; assembly: GCF_982258835.1. Classification (NCBI taxonomy): domain Eukaryota; kingdom Metazoa; phylum Arthropoda; class Arachnida; order Araneae; family Theridiidae; genus Parasteatoda; species Parasteatoda tepidariorum. The sequence goes on along the minus strand of NC_141761.1, from coordinate 47,004,499 downwards.
AGACACTTCATGGAACAATCTGTAGAGCTGAATATTTTTAATTACACAGACGTGAACAAAAAAAAAAGGTAATAGGAAATTAATTGAACATTTTTAGAAACTAAATGGTTATATAGTTTTGCTATGGAAGGAAACTTTTTATCTCAGTCTGTAGTTTTTTTTTTTAATTCTGAATTGTTTTCATACATAGATGATTACTTCTGTTCAGTTTAATGAAGAAAAAAAGAACATTAAATAACAGACTTTCATTTTTATACAAAAAAATAGGGTTCATTAAATTTAATGGGAGGAAGGAAAAATACATTGTATGTATTTTTTTCTCATCAATATATAATGTCGATACAATCTATGGCAATGTAAGAATAAATGCTGAGAAAGAGATCAACTACAAAACAATGTGAGTTAAAGACAAACTCTTACAGAATGGACGAATCAAACAGAGATTACTGAAACACGTGATTAGAGTCTTGCATGTCGTAATAAATATTATCATATTGAAAATAATGGTATTTCAAAATCTTTGAAAGAATAAAGTAACAATAACTACTGCAAATTTGATTAAACTTCAAGTCAAAAAGTCAAGAATCAAATGCACTGTTGCAATATCACAAATCATAATAATAATGTAAATAAAAATATCAGGTTAAAAATATGGATGCATATAAAGAATATCAGATTTTAAAAAACACATTTGAAAATCAATAGCAAATAAAACAATGGCCATACCAAAAAATCAATGGTTAAAATGATATAATTGTAACATTAAAAGGTCAAATAAGCTATCATACAAAAAATATCAGGATTAAAAGAAAAGCAAGAAAATTTCTAGCAATAATTGCAAGAACCAAATTATCGAAACTCTGCATGGATAATTGATGGTATCAGAACAAATCAAACGTGCCAAGAAGTTATTAATAAAGTCAGTGCTAATTTCCATGTCATAATATTACATTAAAAATATTTGAATTTTATTAACTTGATTCAATTCTATTTCAATCTTCTTTTTTTTTCATAGTTTTACGGAAAAATAAATATTTTAGTAAAACGACAAATTTTTGTTTACCATAAAAAAATTTGAAGCAATTGTTTTTAAAAATTAGATCGAAAATTTCTTCAAGGCTGCCTGAATTTCCTCCAAACCTTGTTCACGTGATCGGATGTATTCTGTCTCCTGCATAATGCTTTTTTACACAGGCACCATCTCCAACGACACAGCTGTGTACAAATTTATTGAATTGGTATTCTAAGAATCAGCATTTTACAGATAAACTGCTTTTGTTTTTTCCCAAAAAGTGCAAGTGAAAAGCCACTGTATTTGATTTGTGTTAAAACATAAATATATATTTTAAATTGCTGTTGATATTTTGTAGCTAATTACTATATTTTTAATGTATGAATTTCTTAAGGTACTTCTATTAACTCTTAATACGAACCTCATACCTGCCAACTCTTCCGGATTTTCCGGAAGATTTTATTTTCATATTTAAAGTGGTAGTAATTATATACTATTTTTTCTTTTATAATCTTAATTTTTAAATGATATTGATCACCACTATTCTTACAAAAATTAAGCACATATATTAATATGCGTTACTATCATGGTTGTCAACTTAAGTTTCTCAAATACAACGTACTTGTTTGCTTAAAATTGAAGTTTTAATTCCATTTTAATACCACTGGGAAAAATGATAATGGAAGGAATTAAAAGTTGGCAGGTATGGAACCTTATTTCTGAGATTCATTAATTTATATTGAAATCAAATTTTTATTAATATAAACAGAGCCATTTGGTTCAAAATTTTAATAAAGTTAAAGCATTCAAAAATCCTAGTGTAAGAAAAAAAAATCATGTCTCTGTTTCAAACATATTTTTCTGAAAATATATGAAAAAACTTTTTGCAGCATTCAAAATTGTTGAACATAAGAATCTGCAAACCTTTTTAAAAAAATGTTTTAGACCAAGAAAATTATGTTACATATTTACCCTATTATTACCATCTAATTATTCAGGAAGAATAAAAATTTAAAAAAAAAATTTTACAAGTTACAAAAAGGTGTTTCAAACTCGATGAAAAAGTAAATAGTATTAATAGCTTACCCATTTAAAAACATACACCAATAAATTTTCACAAGTAAAATTCATTGCAAAATTATAAATTTTAACCACACAAATATATGTATTATTCAATTATACACAGGGTATCTGCTACATTTCAGATTTTCAAATTCATATCTTTCCATGACTAATTCCAAGAATTTTTCATGATTTAACCAAGTTACTATTTTCTCCGATAAAAACACAACAATAAATTTAAAAAAGCAATATAATAACATTCATTGAAATGATAGGTATAACCAAAACTGTTATACTCTGCATCGTCATATTTATAGGTTTTAAATTTAAAAAACGGAGTAAAGAAATAGTTGAAGCAAAAAAATACAAGAGCAATTTTTTTTCTTTTTTTCTGCAGAATTAAATTCTAAAGATACTTTTCTCGTTCATCAGAAAGGATAGAAATACTCCTGATTTTTCCGTTCTCAATTCGGAATAAAAAAATTCGCCAATGACTGGCTTGCTTCAGAGAGAATTTTAAATTGATAAAATTAAAAAAGTATATAATAAGAAAAATTCTGAAGTCACAGAAGTTTTAAAGATAATTCGCTCTGGAAATTATGTGTTTTCTTTCACTTTTTGAAAGAACACCACAATTTTTAAAGAACACGATAAAAACATTTTATATTTTAATCAAATATGACTGTGAGTGGGGATTTTGTTACAAATTCAGATAGTTGGAACACCATGAAATGGGGGGTAAATTCCATTTTAAAAATTAGATTTTTCGGCGACCTAAATCCATGACTTTTCATGATATTTTTAAAAAATAGTTAAAATCATGACAAATTTTGCTCAATACCGAAACCCATGATTTTTTATGACTTTCCAGGAGCGCGGATACCCTTTATACGCTACTAAATGTGAAGAGAACAGAAAACATACTACACTTAGATAAACAAAAAAGAAGTTTTAAAAATGCATAAGTAAATTAAGATCGTTAATAAAAACCAACAAAGTATTTAAAAGGATAGATGAATAGAGAATGCCAATAATAAATAATGAATAGAGAATACCAATAATAAATTAATAGAGAATGCCAATAAAATTCAAAATTTACTCTTCATTGACACTATCACCATTGCAAGCTTATTTCAACACAAGCTTTCTTTTTAGACAAATTCAATATTGAAATTTATCAGGAAAGTTTCTTTACTTTCAACATTATATTCATTCTAAAAGTTTGTTTAAGTTGATATACCTTAACTGCTAAAACAATCTAAGAAAACTTTAAATTTACCTTCAACAATTATGACACTTTTATGATTAAAACGAAAAAAGGTCTCATTGAGAGCCCAACCATAATGGCGTGCTATCTTATAGTATCCTTTAAATTTCTTTTCTTTGCCGGACAAGGGGATGTCACTCTGGTCTGGATGCTAAAATGAAAAAAAAAAATTTTTAACATAATAAAAAATTGCATTATCCCTTAATTGTTATATTTTCAGGAAATATCTTTAAATTCTAGGTGAGAAATGTTGTGTAGTCTATGTTGACAATGTTTTTGAATCTAGAGCTTTCAACAAAGAAAAAAAATTTAGACTAAAAATTAAAAAATCGAATCCAGTTCAGTTGATTCTACTAGAAATTACAATAGAGCGCCGATTATCCGAACGTCCAATTATCCGAATTCTTTTTTTTTTTCAAGTTTAGAATACTTTTTAACTTATCGACAATTTTTCTAAATCTAGAAAAATAAATAATATCCACTACATTTAATGATCATATTTAATTTACAACCTTTCTTAGCAGTTTTCTTATAGTAGCCATACATATATGTATTGTTATACAGTTAAACCTACATACCCCTTTAGCCCTCTGCAACGGAAAATTATTTTCAAAGAATGAGAGCTTCATTTTGACAGTCTAGAACGTCAAAATGATGTGATCCGGTTCAGTTGATTTATTTTGAAAAAATAAGCGCTGCTCAAAAAAGAACGTCTTCTTTGAAACAAAAGTCTTAGCTGGATTTCTTTTGCAATGGAAAATAAATAAAAAAAGGTTTAAATCAGTAATTGACAACAAAAAAATTATAAAAAGCTGAAATATGATTAAAAACTTCAAAATGAAAAAAATAAAATAAAAATGATTTAAAAATTGCAGAAAAAAACTTTTAAACGCGACAGAGCTATTTTGAATAGTACTTCCAGTTCTAAGCCTGGAAAAAGTGAGAAAAGGGAAGTTAGTGCATAAATAATAATCATTTAAACTAGATTTTAAACAACTTTCTAACTATCCAAACTTTTCATTAACCGAACCACAATTGGTCCCGATCAGTTCGGATAATCGGCACTCTACTGTATTTAACTTTGAAATAAAGTTTCATTGTCAGTATTGGAACGACAGTCCAAAAGAGTGGGCCTCTCTAGAACATTGTTGAATGTGGTTTCTCCTTGTTGCCAGTTCAATACCCTGATTGTTTTAATTACTGCATTAGGGCTTCTTAGAGACCTACTACCTGCTGCTTTGTGTTTGTATACCTCAAGCGTTGAGCTAGTTGCATCTAAAAAATATTTCCGCAAAACAAAATTTGCTTATCACTTGAATACTATCATTAATTATTTGTTTTCATCCAACAAGTATAGTGAAATTATAATATATGAATGCATGTAACTACATTCTTTGTATATAAAATGTATGTATTATGGTGAATAAAATGTATTTACCTGTATAAGTGTGAGTTGATCACCATATGACTGAATAACTCTTGTTGTTGGCTCATGACCACAATCTTGACTAACAATAATAGGAAACTGATGTGCAGAAGGCCTATACCTAAAGTAAATTATTTTCGATGAGTAAATCAATTAAGCTTCCATAATTAATTCACAAAAATAAAAAGTAATCATACATTTTAACAAATGAAAATACATATAATTTTACATTTAAAATACCGAGATATAAACTAGAAATCAACAAATAAAGTTCTTTACATAGAAACTAAATTTTATATTTCAATATATTTATGACCTGACATACAAAATATAAAATAAATCAAAATGTTTTAATAGCTTTCCAGAAAACTTTGTTTTCTAGCAGAGTTTTAAAAATACTACCTTTTTCTTCTCTTTTAAAAGGTATTCTAATGAGAATTTAAACCAGTTTAAAACTTTTCTTGTTACACGGATATTTTTTGAAAGCAAACTGCTCTTCTATAATTTTCTACTAAGTTAAAATCACAGGTTTTACTTAAACCAATCAATAGAATTTGGAAAACCGATAAGGTTCCAGATCAGTGGAAGAAGACAATGATTGTGAAAATACCAAAATTAGAGATTTAACAAAATGTGAGAATCGGCAGGATATTAGCCTATTATTAACACCATCAAAAACGCACCTGGTAAAATTATTGTAAATAGAATAAAAAATAAAGTTTAACACATTCTTAATACAGAACAAGCTGGAGTTCATACTCGTATTAGTACTGTCCAACACATGTTTATACTCAGAAATATAAATGAACAATGTAATGTCTGGAATATGATGCTACACCTTTAGTAAGACCACTATCGATTTCAATAAGTCTCTAGATTAAATTATAATGGACAAATTATGGTAAATTCTATAACTTTATGGTATACAACAAAAATTTATAAATGTTGTAAAAAGGACTGTATCAATAGCAAAGCTTGAGTTGAAGTGGTTGGAATCCAACTGATTTCTTCTTGGTGAAGACTTGAGTTAGACAAGCGCATGTTTTTATCAGGACTGTTATTTATTGTCATTTCAGACTGGATTACGAAGGGAAAATTAGGAATTTGATGGAATTTAACTTTTGTTCTGGAAAATCTGAACTTTGTATAAATTATACTATTATCATCAAAATTAAAAGATTTGCAAAAAATAAAAAAATAAAAAAAATAACTGATATTTCAGAACTACCTAATTGCATTTTAGGCATTGCAGAAAAAGCATGTATATCCAATCAGTCAATTAACAAATTATTACGAAACCAATTTGTCAAAAACAGTAAATTTGTAAAACTTCTTTTCAGGCAAAAATTACGAATTTAAATACAGATAATAATGTAACAAAAATAGATAAAATTTATAAACAATGTGGAATATTTGCAATGGATGACATTGTGATGATCAAGCAGTTTTACCAACTCCTATTTCCAATAGATGAACTATTCCTAACCAATTTTTATGTTCTAATAAACCAACGTAGCAATAAAACAGATTAGGTTAAATTTATATAAAATTAATTTGCATAAGCAAGATTACATCAAATAAACAAAAATTCTTGCTTTTCCGCAACTGCTTATCTGAAAATTGTCCGACTCGAATCTCAAGTTTTTAATTTTTCAGAAACAATCTTGGAAACTTAGTTCTTGCATTTTATTTTTACTGTTTTTACGTCAGTCCCTGTTAGTAAAAAGTTTTGTTTGTTTTTGTAGCATTATTAATCTTTACAAGCATAATCAAAATGTATTATTTCCATTTTCAAACACTATTGCCTTTTGTTAGGCATACTTTTCTATCTATGTAAAAGTATTTGATAAATCACTGCTATGGTACTACAATGTAATAAAAAATAGTAAAAGAAGACAATAAATTTTACCAGTTGCACACAATAGTTTTTACTCTACTTTTATAACAATTACAATAACATATTGAGTACACAAATTTTAAACTCCGATACACATTATTTTATAGATAAAAACAATATGACATTTTAGAGCAAACTATTGCATGTTTTGAAGAAATTTTTTTCCGTAAATCCTAAATTAACAATTAAGGCTTTGTTTCTACTTTGCCAACAATTAAAAACAACACATAATTATCAGCCCTTTCATACAATATTATTTGTTTTTATATCTAAAATTAAAATTTCTGAAGTATGAATTTTGATTCCCTTAAAAGAAATCTTTTGCAAAAAAGCATAAAAGTTTGCAGTTGATATTCATAATCATTGCTGCTAGCTATACAAAATATCAAATGTCATTAATATTTTTTTATTTTCAAGATTTCTTTATTTTTTGATAAAAGTTTAATGTAGAAAGAACTTCATAAAATGTAATTATAAAATAATAAACATAATTTACAAAAATTTATTCAGAAAATAATTAATTTTGTGTAAAAGTAAAAACAAAAATATAATAACATTTTCATAAAAGTTTTAAAAAAATAAATACAAGCGATTGAAAAGATAGCACGAAGTCAATACAAAAATATAATTAAATCTTACTTTAAAAGTTGATCTAAATTTCTCTTTACAGTCACTCTGTTGCAAGCGAAGACTAGAACACCAATTACAACATTACTAAAATCTGGATGCCTTAGGTCATGTGTAGCATTTTTAAAAATTTTGATGTTATTGGAATATTCTAGGAAGAAATGAATAAAATTCGATAAATTCATATGATAAATACCATTCTAATACTGCATATAATAATACAATTTATATAAAATACATTGTAAACTTTCTTGGACAAAACTATTTCTTTAGGAAATATTAGTTTTTATCCAAGTTAGTACTTTTGAAATGATACAAGTAGATATAAAATTATCCAAGTCTATAAATTGATGTTGACTTGGATCATTTACAGACTTGGATACAATGAAAACCACTCTGCAAACACGCAATTTCACTTGAAAAACTTGCTGCAAGCAATTTATTTACTTTTGTAACTAGTTTCAAACCTTTTGCTGCCATATTTTGTCAGAATGTTTAAAATCACTAATTTTCTTTAAAAAATATTTTAATTTTTATATAAATCTATATTGATTTTATACTTAACATACATTTCTTTAAATTTGGTAGTTCTTTGAAGATAAAACTCGTTACTGACGTATCAAATTTTCTGTTGTTGTATCTAAATTTTCTAAAAATGATGACAGGGTTAATATGCAAATTTTGAGTGCTCCTATATTTTTAAAAAAATGAGTCATATTAAAAACAATTTGCATAATGGTGAGAAATTTTCTATAAGCCATTATCACGTAGATTATGCACAACTTCTCCTCAGTATTAGCCGAAAATTATATAATTCCAAGATGAATGTAAGATGGTTTTAAAACAGTGCCACTATCTAGCAGCTTAAATAAGATTTAAAAATTATTTTTTATTTTTAGGAATTCATTAGTAAACTTTTCATTAACATTCATAAACATTTCATTAGTAAACTTTATACTTTAGAAATGAACTGATACAAAATGCACTGGATATTTTCCAAACGTATTCATTTAAGGTTTTTCTAAGTACTCAGCACAAAATATCAGATACAATTACTTTTGAGCCTAAAAATATGGCTATGGTATTAAAATGAATGAGCAATATAATGACTTACTTTCTTTGAAATTGTTAAGAAGTCCCAAGAGTTCATTGTTTACTTTCAATTGGTCTTTTAATTCTACCTCCAGCTGCTCTAACTGTTGGTGAAATTTCACACTCCGTTGAACCTTGAGATAAAAGTAATTTTTAGTTAAAAAATTATTAGAACATTATATTTGCCCTACAACCAGAGATGGGCATTTGTCATTCAGAATAATGAATAAAGAATGATGAATAATTACTCAAAATCTGAATAATGAATGATGAATAAAGATTTATTCATTAGTCAGAAATATTTTGAATAAAGAATAAATCATTCATTATTCGTTATTCAGTATCCTTTATTCATTAGTCAAGAATAACTCAATAATTTCACTGGTCCACAAAAATGGGCACGGAATACTCTAATTGACTACGATTATGACAACTACAAATAAAACGTTAATCCTTTTCAAGTATATTTATATAATGTTTGAGAAAATTTACTTTTGTCTAACATAATGCATACTTTTGAGAAATGGTTACATGGCAAAAAAGCGTTTAATTTTTTAAGTTAAAATTTTATTTAAAAATTTAAAATAGTATTATCGTTTGTTTTCAAAAACTATAAAAAATTGCGTTTTATAGATTTTAGAATAAAGTTTATTCAAAATTTTAAAATGAACTCTCGTTATAGACAAAGACATATCGATTGCATTTTTTGCTGGTTATTCAAAATTTTATTCAGAAAAATTAGTCATGACTAATGAGTTTATTCATCAATCATTATTCAAAAATTTTTATAAATTTGCATAATGAATGATGAATAATGACTAAAATTTCACATGAATAATCATTCAGAATAAATTTATTCTGAATAAATTTAGTCATGAATAAAATTTTCGTGAATGATGCCCATCACTGCCTACAACACTATAAAAAAATGAGGGGACAAAACTATTCTAATATTAGTAGGAAAAGCAAATAGAAAATTACCAATAATCATTCCAAGTAATATATGATCAATCCTACTACGATATTTTCATTCATAAATAGTATTTTTCATTCTTGAAATAGGACTTATCACTTTAAATTTTAAGACATATACAAATGACATTAATTAGCCACATTTTAACTCATTCGAACACGGTAAAAGAAACAATTTTTCTAGCTTCACAAAGGAGATTATTGGTTATAGCTTCACTATAAGGTTATTGGGCTTAATTCAATTTATTTTTCAATGATTAATAATTATTCATTATTTATGCTTGTTTTAAAATTATTCACAAAAAATGCTTAGCTAAATAAAAATGAAATATTTTACAACTGATATTTATTTTTAAGACTACAACTTTTCGTGCTGTGGATATAAAATATTAGGATGGTAAAAAAAATTTTGCTCAATTCTCCTTAGGATCATTACCAGAGAACCAGGTTTCTAAGTCATTAAAACTTTAGTCCATAATCTGAATTAGCTCTAACCACATTTTAGTAACATAAAAATTTAAATATGTATTAATTATAATCTAACAAAATATCAGAACTTTTATAAGTTTATAGCCTTGTAGTAAAAATCAAATATTTACAAAATAGTAAATAATCAAACTAATATTCAAAATGTTTAATGAATGCAAAGTTAAAGAATCGAAAGCTAAAAAAGTGAAGTATCAATAAAAAAACAGGTTAATAACTGTAATTTCATTTCTTTAAAAACAACTCCATCGCTTTTAGCGATATTTATTTTTACTATAATAGACATGTTTCCATAATAATAAATAAATAATTTGTATTTTGACCTTTACTTTTAAATTTTAGAATAAAAAAAAGTTAGATTTCTATTTTGTACAAACAGTGGTACAATTATCACTGCAACTAAATAATTCATAAAATTTAGTCCTCTATATCATATGCATCATTAAAGAGCAATCTTAAAGTTAGAAAAAATAGCAATGAAATTATAAAATTGATTTTTATTTATTTTTTAATTGGACCTTTTAAAACTTTATAGTTTTATTTAATTTAGTTATTCATAAAATATAGAAAGAATAAAAAGAATTTATAATCTTACTAAGACCAAAATGCATACCTTTCCTTGAGGCCTTTGTAAAAACAAACGATAAGTAACTGCTGCCCAAGAAAGTAAGGCCAAAGATACAATAAAGACAAAGGTCCTTCTACGCATTGCCAGGATCCACCGACTCTTTATTCATTATCTATAAAGAATATTTTTCTTTTAAAAACTTTTTTTAATTCGATACAATCTACCAAGATACGACGTATGCAAGTTTTGAAGAAATGAAAAATTGAATCAAAGGATAAGAATAAACCATATTAATTAAGAGTAAAGGAAAAATTGCGCACAGTATGACAAGATTATGGAAGTGCATAAGTTCAAGGAGGTATGAGGTGCCTATACTAAATGGGGTAAGACATGAACAATTGTCATTAAGATTTGAGAGACCAAGGACCTGGTTAAAATTCTTTTAAAAAAACTTAAGTGAATTTCCGTCTCTATAAATGCACATATAAAATAAATAATATAAAGCAGTAAATGTATAGTTTTGAGAAGAAATAAGCAACAATAAAAAAACTTCGAAGTTAATATTTTAGTATGCTTATGAAAATAGATATTTCCATAATTAAAGTGAAAACTAGCTTTAAAAAAAGCAATTAAAAAAGGGCCTCTATTTTCTGAAATAAATCTTAGAAAATATAAATATAAGATTTTTTGTGTAAAGATTAAAGAAATCCATATTAAAGTTTGTTTTAAGGGCTGTAAAATATGAATCTAGCCTTGAAGGTGACTAAAATTCTCTAATATTTGCATGTTACAATGTGTTATTTTATATGTAACGAAATTATATGATGTACTATTTGGATGGGAATAGGTCTTTAATATAGTAACATAGGAGTATATATCTTTAATGGAATAAAGCAAAAATTTCTCAAAACTGTAGCAATTGACAGCTTATTTTGCCAGTATAATTTCGCCACATATTCCAATTTGGAAAAACCACAAGACATCAATATTTCCCTAGTATATTCACATTTTAATCATTTATTGATTAGATATTTACTAATTGATATTTATTTTTTTTATTATGATTTTGATATGCAAAGTAAAAAATAGTTTTATAAAAAAAATTTAACCAGTGAAGGTAGTTGATGAAGAATAATTGCGGAACCTTCTAAAGTATCTTTCTAAAGTAAAGTAAAGTTTTGCAGAACAGTAAATAGTTCTGTTCCTGAAGGCTGATGAAAAAAATTATGTTATTTTTCGTCATTATAACTGTCTATTTGATATTTCTGCTGATCCTTTTGTGAGTAATAACTTTACACTGCAAAATGGTTTTTGAAAAATGCTTAAATTAAACCTATTTAGCTAGTTAAAATATTTATATTCTAAATGGATTAGTTGCCTCTGGGTAATGATAAAGTAAATAAGCGTTCTCAAAATTTTAAAACTACAAGCAACAAATGCAGAAGGAACAAATAGAAGCAAGACAAGAACAATTAGAAGCTATTACTATTAATTTACCGCATCAAAGTAAAGATTAACACATAACAGCAACTTATAAATACAATAAACTACAAAATATTTTATATATAAAGTTATTTGCAACATAATCAATTATTAAGAATAAAGTTTTTTAGAACTTGTTAATAAAGCACTAAATAGATAAAATAAATATTTTAATATTGCATAATTTAATGCTCAAATTTTGTATAATAAAATATCTTCCCATTAGGTATGAGATAAGCCTCATACCTAATGGAAAGATAAGAAAAATCAGCATAAAATTTTAGTCTTTTATTCATTAAGTAAAATTTTATAGCAGGATCAACAATCTAGAATGATAAATACAATAAATAAAAGTTACCTACACTGGAAAACATGTTTATTTATTTTTTAAATTTTTGTTCTATTTCATTATTTTGTATGAAAGAATTTAACAAAAGGGGATGTAAACAGGAATGATCATCTGAATAATAAAACGTAAAATAAGAGATAGTTGGTTAATAACTTTTTTTAGATATTTTATAGATTTAAGGATACCAGAAATTTTTCAATAAAACGGACCATTACTTGAATCGGTAAATACTAAATCTGATATTTTCAAGACTAAGTTAAATGTCAACAAATGTAAATAGTTTAATAAAATAAAATTAAATGCATGATTACCGATGCTATCCTTTGATTACTCTTCGAATAAAACTTTCGAAACAATTTTGAATATGATTATGAAGAAAAATACATGGAAACAAAAAAAAAAAGTCTAAATATTCTGGAAAAATGTTTTAAACAAACCAAAGAATGAATCTAAATACATTTATATAGGGCATATATTCAAAATTATGAGAGATTTGTGATAGCGTTTAAACTTCCCAAAATAATATTTTATTATAACAAATAAAATTATCTATTGAAAAATCATTTAGTATCCAGCTTTTCATTCACATTAGTACATGATTAGTACCCGTCATCGAAAACAGTGCCCGCAGAGAACAGAGCAGAAGCAAACAGTCGAAAAAAAAACCTGCGTGACAATTTCTTTGTTGCCAAACTGAACATATAAAGTAAGTAAAAACCGAGGTTACAAGCATAATTTGGATCAGACGCAGAAATCGCACTTCTCCGAACGCGATAGCCCTGATCACCATTCAGGAAATATGAGAACTTGATTGGCGAAATATAGTTCCCTGCGATGAGCTCACCAATCAGATTCCTTATTTCTTTCTCAACGTAAATCGGAGATGCGGCAATCGCATTCGGTTGAAAATGGTTCTTAAATCTTTTAATATATGTAATGAGAATGTAACATACCATTCAGCACATTTTCTAAAAAACTTGAGCAACCTCACTGAGTTGTTGTAGTTCATTTACGTCGCTCTAGAGCTATTGGCGACGGTCTGGGAAACATCCATGAGGATGATCCGAAGACATGCCATCACAATTTTGAGGGAATGGCACCCTCGCTTCAACAAATTCACTGAGACCATCCATATTAAACGAAATAGGATTGCTTTTTTAATGTCTTAAAAAATAAATATATTATTTCTCTAAATTTTTCAATCAGAATGAATAAGTAAAAAACTTTTTTTTTCCCTTCTTAATAATATGACTCTCGAATTATTTAAAATGAATGGGTTTGCATTTTCTTAGTAAATTTGTCAATGGCTCAACCATTTGAAGTTAAGAAAAAAGTAAATATATTTTACATATAAATATTTTGGTGATAACAATTTGATTATTTATTCTCATAAAACAATTAATTTTGTATACTTTGAACAAAAATATAAACAGAGATGTATTTAAAAAGTTTTCACTCTAATGCTAATGTAAAGCTGTAAAGAGCTTCATATTGTATTTTATTTTATTTAATCTTATCTTATTTTATTTCATCTTATTTTATTTTATCTTATTTTATTTTATTTATTTATTTATTTGTTTTACCATAACGTGGTAAACTTTTTTGTCCCTAGCGTATACAATGTCATGATGCGGTAGTAAGCTCTACTACTAATTAGATGATGCTTATCATTTTCTTTTATTATTTTTACTTGAATTAATAAATTCTTTTTCCTTTTAATAGTTTGGCTATCTGTTTTATTTTAATTCAATAAAATGCTTGGACTTGGAGTCTTTTTCTTTAAGGATGCAGGGTGTTTTTCCTAAGCCCCTAAAGTTTATTATGATTCGCTTAAAAAAATTTCTTTACTCTCAATTTTGTTGTCTTTGAATTTTTTTCCCCATTGAAATTGACATCACAATTGTAATTATAGACTATATATATAGAAATTTTAAATTATGGATTTTTCTTTTTTCTGTTTATAGTAGTATTTATTTTAAAGCGGAATTAAATGAAAAAGAGCTAAACAAAAATGTAACTGAGGCAGTAAATTGATGTTAAGTTAAGGAATAGGAAAGAACCAGGGAATATTTTTTGACTATGACGAAAAGAAACTGAAAAACGTGTCATTATAATGTCCCAATGGAACGTCTTCAAATATTATTCGTTCGGGATAAGGAATAAGTAATAAACTGTATAACTTATGAAATATCATTGCATTGTAAGTCTGGAAAAGTTCGGCCTCATAAAATCCATTGAGCGTGCTCTAAATTTCTTCAACTTTTGAAATTTAGACAATCATCTGACTGCAAATTTTCTGAGCAACTCAGTTCATAGTTTCCAAGTGCCGTCCTGATTTTTTACTTATTAAAAAATAACATATAATACATAATACATAATACTTATTAAAAAATAACATATATACATATAACATATAAAAACATAACAAAAATAATATATATATTATATGAGAATAAAGTTTTCAAACGAAGAACATATCACTTTGGAATTCTCCGAATTTATAAATCAGGTAAGTATTGTGATTTTCATAATAAAAACTTGCTTGTAAATAATTTTCTTTCTAATTTGATGAAAGTTCTCGATAGAATGGTTTTCTATGTCCGATTAGGAATGAAAAAAAAAAAAAAAAACACGAAAGCTCTTTTATTTTTATGTAAAGAATTTTTAGAATCGCTTTTTTTTTCGTAAGTATTTTTTATCTTGCCTTTTTTAGTTGTTTAATGATGATTTTTATTGAAACTTAAAATTTTTTGATAAAAATTGTTGTCAAAAAACTTTTTTTGTAAAATTAAATTATATAAAATTAAATTATATAAAATTATGGGCTTATGCATACTTTTTGCATATTTTAATGTTTGAAGTAAAATGATTCATAAAACTATGGAAATGTAAAGTTTGAATAAACCTTTCAGGTTTTATCATTAAATTTCGTAAAACGATTTCTCAGGCATTAGGTTTTAACTCTAATAAGAAGATACATATTTTTTTCTGTTTATTTACAAATATTTTTCTGATGTGTTTTGGATATTCCTTCTCTAGAAAAAAAAAAGCGATACAATTTTGTTTTCGCTTGTATAAAAAAGAGTATCGAACATTTTTCCTTTTTAAATTTAATAAGCCACAATAAAGTAGGAACGTTACAGTGCTACATGTGCGCTACATTAAAGACGTCTCCTGAGCAACTGAAAGACTGTTCATATAGAAATCGCAGGTATTCGTCTCATACAACAACGCCTCCTATAGTTCGTTGCGACAGCGAATCCTTTTCTAATCTTCAAGTTTAATCTTTTGTCGATGAAATAATTCTGATATATTTATCAAAGTACTTAAAAGATTGTTTTGGAGGAAGCTTTGTAAATTGCATAAAATCTGAGTTAAGATAGAACTTGTTTGTTAAAAGCTCCCACACAACCGTCGCTAAGTTTCTTAATTCTAATTGAAAAATTTTAACTGGATTTTGCTACAAAAACCTTAATGGAAATTACATACCTTAAAGTTATGCCAACTTTGTATTAAGGAAATATTTGGCGAGTTTTTCCTCCATTTCGTATATTTTTACTCAGTAGTGTATCTAGGGTACCGCAATTATGGCGAATGCCATTGGTGCATTATTTTAAAAAGGTGCAAAATCAATAAACATCAACAATTTTTTTTTCACTTAAGAATTTCATTAATTTTTTTTTTTTTTTTTTGAAGTTAGAGCAGAATTAAAAAAAAAAAGCATACAACATTTAAAAGAAAAAGTATCCAGGATCCCAGAATAAATCTTTAAGTAACTAATTTTTTCACAACCACAAACAAAGAGACAGGCTAAACAATTTGTTCCTCCTCTTCATATCACACTGCAAGATTGTAGTCGTTCTAAAAGGGTAATTATCCTGGAAGGAAATGGATGGAACCCCTGCAAGCAGAGATAGATCTTTGGTGATGACCAGAGGACTAAGAAATGTGAAAACCATGGGGTGTCCCAGTCTAACCTAGACTAATTATTCTGTAGTAAAATGCTTGTAAATCTTCAATTTTATCAGTGATTATCAATTTTATCAGTTTCATCAGTGGCTTTAAAAAATATTTTCCTAATCAGTTGAATAGATTTCAAATAGAACCCATGTTGTAGGTTAGCATAAATCCTTCCACAAAAGGAGAATTTTGCCACCCATGGTGAGAAATACCTCCACAAATGTGTGAAATACTAAAAATAGGAGGCACCTCTGCCTCGCTCGACGACTAATTTGAACCAATGAAACCATTTAACAACGAATGCTAATGTTCTGAAAAATAAAGATAGAAGTAAGTGTAAGTTGTTAGGTGCTCATGCTCATAACCAGTTTGAATGACAAGACAAGACAAGCTTATGCTCATATAAAAAAAAACTCTGCTCGTTTTAATTTTTATTTCAAAATTTAATTTTAAAAAATCATATATTTAAAGTTGATTTTTAATTTTTATGAGCTATTTTGATCGGATCGTTACAGCTTCTGGGCTCTTACATTTACAGTTGATTCAGCTATTTAAGTGAACAAACAAGGATTTTCTTTGTTGATTGTAAGTAATCATTTCATAAATATTTAAATAAACGCATTATACTTAAATTATTAATTAGCATTATATTTTCTAGAAATGATGTCCATATGCCGGGATGCCAACTGCTAAGATTTCTCCGAAATATTTTATTAAGCCAACAACCGAAAAATGTTTTTCTTTCTAGTTATTAATAGATAGATTTTGAGTTAATCTACTTGTGAAAGTTCGATTTCTTTTCCTTGTTTTTTTGAAAGGTTGGATTAAGGAACATATCATCTGTTGTTGACATTGTTTTTTAGTACTCTAATCCACAGAAGTATTATTTTTATTATATTTTAATGCCTGAAGTATAAGTTTCAATAATCCTTACACTTACAAGTAGGAAAATAAAACGATTCTTTTAATTTATAAAAACATTTTTGCTTTATATTTTTAAATTACATTTATTTAATATTTATAAAACTTCGAGGAATGGAACTTTCTTCCATAGCATACCGGGCACAAAATTTTTAATCTTTCTCCTATGTCTTTTCTCTTACTTCAGATTGCCATTTTCTTTCTTTTTTACAAAAAAAAAATTAGATCAAATAATTACTATTCTTTAAATTTTATAAGTATTTTACAATATATATCACTTACATTACACTTATAACACTACATATCCTATAACTTCTAAAAAATTGTTTTACTATTTTTAAAAGGGTTCATAAAGTGTTCTTTATTTATATATTATATTTGTTTCTTATAATCAAAATAAAAGGGTTGCAAAATAATATTAAGACTATAGTATGTAGTTTATAATCAACCATTGTTGTTGTTCATTTAGGTCGCACTAGAGCTGCACAATGGGCTATTGGCGACGCTCTGAGAAACATCCCTGAGAATGATCAGCTTAGTTTCTCAAAAAAAGAGTAGTATTATTAAAGTGACATTAACAGTAATTTTTTTCATTAAATAATTATCTTTATTTTAAGAATATTAAAAAAAATAACAGGCATCTCATGAATAGAAAAAATAGAGCATGCGCATTCTTATAATGTATTTTCATAAAGATACAAAAAGCGTTCTTTTCCCCAAATATTCCAATGACTTATATTTATCCTTTTCCTTAAAAACAACTTTTGAAACTAATTAAATTTAATTAGTTTTAAAAATTATTTTTAAAAAAGCTTACGCAGGTTGGTCTACATTCATATAGTTTGAATAAGGAGTTCGGATTCCTGAAAAATCGAATTTTGAAAAAGTTGTATATTTAAAATTTGATTTCTCAGGAACTACTCGATCAATTACTAATTTTGTATTATATGTTAAACTACCTTCTTTTAAAATGATATAAAATGTATGCGTTATAATTCAAAATTTTTTCCAACTAGTATTCAATAAAATAATAAATATTTACTAAAATGTTATTTTTAGACAATTTGCGCAATGATATACGACTTTTATAATTGTGCCAAAATTTTTTCAATCCACTTGAAAAGCTCTTCAGTTATTTCTCAGATTGCGATTTTGGAGTTCAAAAATCCGAATCCGTAGAAAAGTAACATATTTATTCAGAGAAAGTACGTTTTAGTGTCCGATTTGGTAACTTAAAATATCGCCCCTGCACTTATTAATTAGCATATTTGAAGTCACCCCTTAGAATCATTAAGAATGAGTCCTAGAACGTGAAGATCTGATCATTAGAACAAAAGGTATCAGGGTGGTCCTTTTGTTTATTTACTTATTTTTGCGCACTTAACGTCTAAAAATTTATAATTCAAATCTGCTTAATTTTTTTTTTTTTTTTGCTTTATCTGTACGAGGGTTGCCATTTATATTTCTGGCCTGGGCAACAGTAAATGTTGCTAGGCGACCACAGACGCTTTTAATCGAAAGTTTGATATTTTTAAACATAAATTCAGCAGACGATTTACCATTATAGCTTCATTTGTGTTGTTGACAGTAAATTGAAAAGTTCTTCTCTTTCAAAAAATGGAATTGAATCGTGAACATTTTTGTGCCATTATTTTTCATAACTGTCGACGTGGATTGTCAAGACAAGTTATAGGAAATTTTACAGCGGCCTAGGCCTATAGGCCCATTCGCCGAATGCAGTGGAACCACAATTTTTAATTTGACAGCAATTATATAGAAATGAAGTGTTAAAAATTTTACAGTAGCAGCGATGGCAACAAGCCTCGAAAACATTGAAACACATCAGAAAGAAGGTCAACAGACCCTTATAATTTTACATATCGTTCAACAATTTAACATAAAAACAAATTAAAACAATATTGATCGTGCTTGGTATTGTACCGTTCAGGCCAACAGACCCTTATACTAACGAAATGTTTGTAACATCAAGAACTCATTTTTACTTACTAGATACTACAGTTGAATAAAGGTATCAATAGGATCGAATTGAGAGCTAGAGCTAGTTGCTGGGTAAAAGGAAAAAGTTAAGAATTACACACAAGATAAAAGTACACATTAGTACTAGCTTGTCCTAAGGGACATAAAATTTGAATAAATCAGTAAAATGAAAATTTTACAAACGTTACAATTTTAAAACATTATGTTTAAAAATAAAAATCGACTGTACAAAGCCGTTTACATGCATAAAATTTCAAGATATAAAATTATTTGTAGATAAAAGATAGGATAAAGATGTAAAAAGACAAAATTGATAAAATAACAAGTATAGATAAAATATACCCTAAGATTAAAATCATTAAAATATATTCGTCCAAAAGGGACGTAAATGTTATAAAATTCATTTAAAATTTTAAAATATTTGCAAATCAAAATTTAAAAGCGTGTTCTTAAAAATACTAAAAAATGGTGGTATGCAAAATCAAGGATAAAAGCTAATTGTGTATAAAAATTAAAAAGAAAATCATTTAAAAGTTGAATAATTAACAGTTAAAATCAATAACAGACCAGTGTAAAACAACCAGCCGAGCAACAATTAAAAAGTGTTGAGTAAAATGGAAAGCGATGTCTAAAACATAAAAAATGTAAATACAAGGTCAAAAATTTAAAATATGATATATTAAAAGTTTGAAATTTAAAATACTACGAGTAAAATTATTAAATGAAGTGGTCCAAGGAGTATTTAACTATATTTATTGAGGAGAGCAAATTAGTTGTTAAATTGGGCCAGCGTCTCCTCGAGAGTAATTTTAATGATCTCTTTAATAATGGATTTGCAAGTATTACTCGTGAAAATTTGTTGTTCATTCCTCCCGAGGAAGTGGTTTTGTCTGAGTGTCCGGAATCTGTCGCAGTGAAAGAGTAGGTGCTCAATTGTTTGAATATCTTCACAGTTATTGCAGGTATCACTTTTATTAAAAAACCTTTTTTGGTAGACCCCGAACACTCCGTGCCCCGTCAAATATTGGTTCAGATAAAAATTTGTTTGTAATCTTTTAACTGACGGGGTCTTAATAAATTTAAATGTTTGACGGCCCTTATTACTGCTCTCCCATTGATTCTTCCATATTGAAGTTAAGATATTTCTAATGTTTGTTTTAACCTGTTTGGGGGTCCTCAGTACCTGGAGATCTATTGTGCTAGAACAAATGGCGTTTTTGGCTGCCTCATCTGCCTCCTCATTGCCCTGGATCCCCACATGTGCTTTGACCCAGTTCAATTTAATGTTGTTATGCCATAGTTTTTTTGTCTCTTCAATAATTTTTGAACTGGGTTCTGGATCAGCCAGGGCCTGTAAGGAGGACATGGAATCAGTATAGATTGTTACATATTCGATATGTTGCTGATTGATCCATGCTAGAGCTGTTTCAATTGCCATGAGTTCTGCTAAAAAGATATTTGTGTTGTCGGTGACTCTGGTGGAGACCTTATGTATTGTGATACCATTCTGTTTAATAATCATTGCAAAGGCTGTCTTATAGTGATTAGGTTGTTCTGTCTCCATCCTAGAGCCATCCGTATAGATCTCCGTGTCCTGATCTTTTGGGCAATCATATCCCCAAGGCAAGGATCGATATTTTGAAGGGTGTTCCGGGGCTGGTTTATCGAAGTTCATTGTATGGTCAAAGTTAGTTGGGAATACGTAATTCATATCCTCTAGTCTCCAGCCCCATTTGACTCTTTTAATGTAAATGTCTTCAATTATCTTAAGTTGAATAGGAACGACGCCCGCCAGTATCTGGATAGCCTCCGTGCTAACAGTAGAATAAGCTTTAGTAATAGTCAGAAGAGGGATTCTTTGTAGGCTTTTTAGCTTTTCGTTTATTTTGGTGTTGTTCCTATACCAGACACTGGCGGCATACATTATTATCCTTTCACTTGCCTGGAGATAGATTCTTTTAAGTAGTTGCGGTCTGAGGCCCCATTTTGCCCTGGCAACCCTTTTAATAGCCTAATTAAAGTTAGTGAGTTTATCTTTTAATTCATTTAAATGTGGTATCCATGTCAGACCTGGGTCGAGTATGACGCCTAAATACTTCATCGTTCTTACATTTTTAATATTACAAGTATCTGTAGGTCTGAATTTTATGCATGGTAGCCTTCCTATTTTTTTATTGCTCTTAGGAAAGGTTATTAATTGGGTTTTATCTCTGCTGAAGTTAAGTTTGTTCTTCTCGGCCCAGTCTGACATGCAGGAAAGAATATGGGTTACCAGTTGGTCAAAATGATATAAGATTGAACCACTTATTAAAAGAAGTATATCATCTGCAAAAGCAATTAAAGAAACGTCATTGCTATTAAAATCTTTAAATTTCGTAAAATCCATAGTAGCAATACAATTAAAAATATCATCAATTAAAACCAGCCAAAGTATAAAGTACAAAGTATTTGTCAAGACAAGAGTGATTCGATGAACTTAATTCTTTATTCAGCGATAAAGCGCCATCCTACAGCACTGTAAAAAATTGGTATAACGAATTTAATCGTGGTCGATGTTCGATCCAGGACGAATCCCGTGCAGGTCGTTCAAAATCCATTGTTGTGCCAGAAAAGATCGATGCTGTGCGTGAACTGATAAAGCAAGATTGTCATGTGACATACCGTGAGATAGAGGCGTCTTTAGACATTAGTATGACTAGCATCAATAAAATATTGCATGAACATTTGAGCGTAAAAAAAATTTGTTCGCGTTGGATCCCGCATAATCTGACAAATGCTCAAAAAAGGCTCGTGTCGATTGGTGCAAGGAAATGTTGGAAAAATACGTTCAAGGTACATCAAGGGCTGTGTATAACATCCACACAGGTGACGAATCGTGGATCTATGCATATGAGCCGGAAGCAAAACAGCAATCAACTGTATGGGTCTTCCAAGACGAGGCAAAACCAACAAAAGTTGTTCGAGGAAGAAGCACATCGAAACAAATGATTGCCTGCTTCTTCGGTATTAACGGTCATGTGGCAACAGTGGCGTTAGAGCAACGCAGGACGGTCAATTCTGAATGGTACACGACCATTTGTTTGCCAGAAGTCATCGGAGAAGTTCGAAAAAAGCAGAAGAACAAGCGAATCATTCTTCATCATGTCAATGTGAGCTCTCACACATCGACTCAAACAAAGGCATTTCTGACGGAGCGAAAGATCGAACTGATGGGTCATCCGCGTACAGCCCTGATTTGGCACCCAATGACTTCTTCTTATTCCCACACATCAAAATTAAATTACGTGGACAACGATTTTCGACCCCCGAAGAAGCGGTTCATGCATTCAAAACGCATGTTTTGGAGTTACCTCAATCGGACTGGAAAAAGTGCTTTGAAAATTGGTTCAAACGCATGCAAAAGTGTATTAATCATCATGGAGAATATTTTGAAAAACAATAAAACCAATTTCGATCCTACATATTTGTTTTTTCATTATTAGGCCAGAAATATAAATAGCAACCCTCGTAACCTGATGCGAAGAGGATTTTTCATAATTTGATTTTATTAAATAGACCAGAATGTATTCTGATCTATTGGTTTACTCAGTGCCTTTCTTTCACAGTTAGCAAATTAATTATTCCTAGATATTCTTAAAATAAAACGTCAACTTCCTCTAATTTATTTCTCATTAAAGAATGTATTTTTTAGTTTTTTTTTTTTTTGTCACTATTAAGTCCAGAGTTTTGTATGGGGGATATTTTATGTGTATATTTTTTCTTATTATATGTTATTATATAATGTTTGTAAAATTCAATTATACTAAAAGCTTAGGTCTTTTTATTGAACAGTAAATGAACTATCAAAAATAGATTATTTGATTGTAGCTTTTTTATTTGTAATTACCATAACGAATCGTAATTATTTAAACTTTAATTCGTAATTATTTACTTTAATGAATTTATTATATCGAGATGATTTTATTGTCTTGATGTTAGCAAAGCATGATTATTTTTAAAAAAATTTCCTTCAGTTTTTATTTTAAAATTATTGGATAATCATTCGGTTATGTTATAATTCTTCTTTAAACCAGAGTTACTTTTTTTGTGTGTGCGTTTTGTTGTTTGTAAAACTTTAAAATATAATTGTGCTTAACTAAGCAAATTGTCAGAATTTTTATTGATAGCTGAACAAATGCAGTAGAATCCTCTATAAATATGATAAAACAGACTTTCAGTTTCTAATCAATGATGATTATGAATACACTTGAATGCATTACATTTAAAAAGAGATAATTTTATTGTTACAGTTCATTTTTATTTATTTATTAATCTATCTTTATTTAAATGTAACGCAATCTTTTTGTAATATTGCCAAAAGGGTTAAATGCTTCAAACAATGTTTTTATTTAGTATTGTATAACAATAAAAGAGAATATAAATATTTCAGGAAAGATGCCAGGACGCGATTTGCCGTAGGCCATAGATATAAAGGCGCATCTTTCCATAGATGCGCCTCTGTTTATACCTCATCAAAACACTACGAAACTAGTTATTTAAATATTTAGTGGATAGATTTTCAAGCAATACTCTTTTTTTTTAAATAACATATTTGAAAAGTAATTGAATTCTTAACAATTACTATCGTGTGATAAATATTCTGGAGAAAATTATCAAATGAGAAAGATTAGAAAACATTCTGAAATTTTTTAGAATCTAGAACCTTTTATTTAGGTTTCATCGCATAATAGAATAAACAGAAAGAATTTAAACGTACAACAACTTAGTCCAAGGTTTATCTTTTCCTGAATAGGGCTGATTAATTTGAGATATAAAGAAAAATGCATGAAAAACAAGCATACATGAAACATGATTGGATGCAGACGGAAAATAGGTTAAAGCTCCCTTCCCTTGAGTGTTTTGGCAGTTTTCCAAACGCGAGTTAATTTCATTCAAAAAGACCTAAATGTTAGTGAATCAAGGCTGGTATTTTGTACGGGAGTTCCATTGTCTTCTGAGTAGGGCTCAAAAAAGTAAAATAAATAACATATAAATCCACAGACAGATGTTTATTAATCAAGATGATAAGTTAAGTGCAGTAAAAATCTGTTATAACAACAATTCATATTAACAGATGAAATTGTCATTGTTGTGAGCTTGTTGTTATAAGCAAATACACTTATTTAATGTTAAAATAGCAATAACAATGCTAAAAAATATGTTTACTACTTTTTTTTTGTTGTTCTGAACAATTACTCTGATCTAAATATATATCTAGACTTTGTCTACAAGATTGTAAACTGGATTCCGTAGCTCTGCACTTGAAAAACGGCTGAAATTTCTACAACAGAAATGTTTTAACAATGAGTTTCTAAATCGTAACAAGTTTTTGCAAAGAGAAAATGAAGTGAAGTGTGATACCTTTCGAAGTAGTTGATAACATTAAATGTTGATTTCAGTAGTAAGTTGTCATGAAAGGAAATTAAGGGACCAGTCCATGATAGATATGTGGTCAACAAAAAGACCATCCTTTCGAAAAGCAAGGCAGAATTTCTATCAATACCACAGCTTTTCTTTCGTTAAGAAGAAGATAACTTTCCCTGTTTTTTGTCACACATTGCTTTATAAAAATAAAGGGCGAAAATTGTCACAATGAAACTATGTTCGTTTTTGAAGTTATACTTCTTATGCGACTTCCAACAAGGTTGCGTTAAACGGTTAACGCTACATTTTTATTGGCCGGGAAATCACGTGGTACGATCCAGTTTTCCCTCATTCATTTCCATATTGTTTTGGTTCTCACTAGCATAAAAATAATAAAAGTCATAAAAGTATTGTTTTTCTATAAATATTTTTTTAGTTTGTTTTGATACACATATAATTTAATAGGATAGTATTTTTTATTTTCAAATTTAGTGGATAACAATTGTAAAAAATGAGTGAAAACAATCCCACGGACAATGCGACGGATTTGTGAAGGTAGGTCTCTTGTGAATATCAATTGATTGTTAGGTTTTCTCTTTTGAAATTACATTATGACGCATTCACATACATTATTAATACAAATACATTTTCCAGGGCGAGACGATAGGGGTTCAAGAGGTCCACGAGGGAAAAATGCACAATTTTACCGTTATTAAAGAGCACGGAAGCGAGCGGAGCAGGAAAAAGAGTCGTTGAATAGAACTAGTGATCCTTCTACGACTGCTGATTCTTCTACAATTAGCGTCGCAGGTTGCGAAGTTTAACTTCTTCCGCGCGGAGGGACTCCACGCACTATTTTTCACATTTCTGTTATAATACCAGAAATAAATAAAACTGTCTTCCTTTATTGCATAATATTGTTAAACAGCAGGGAAAATGCCTTTTCCTAAAAACAACTTGTCGCTATAGCGGATTTTAGCTATTTTTAACGCGTTATAAACATACACCGTTTGAATGTTTAATATTAGGATTTTGACGGTGACTTGGAAATTTGTTGTAATAGCAGTTTTCTCGTAACATGTTACTTGTTATATCGAGCTGTTAATGTATTTATAATTGAAATTAAAAATAATATTTATATAAAAATAGGAATAAATATCATTAATAATAAACAATATGGTCTTAATATTTATTTCTTACCTACTGGTGCTATTATGATGGAAAATAACTTCACGTACTTTCATCTGTTATTCACTTGAACAGAAATACGAAATGGAATTACGTGGTGGTTTCCGTTCTATCGTTCATTGATTGCCAAATGAAAGATGCGCATTTACTGAATAAATTTCCCATTTTTCTCGCTCCCTTGAGCAATAAGTAATGTTACGTAAAAAAAAGTTATGTGGTTCTCTTAATGCCCCTATGCTCAAAGAAAGAAACAAACCTGCATTAGGGAGCGTCTATAAAACATCGCATGCATTTCTACAATATTCCTGAAACCAAAGCTTTCCGAATTCAACACCAGAAGAAGATAATTTTATATACTTATTCGCATTAGATGAAAAGTATGACAATAGATTTTAATTAATAAAAGCCGCTATTAGACTAAACTTAAAAGAAAACTATTAAAAGCATGAAATGAACAGTTAAAGGCAGGCAGCTGTTTTAACTCTATAGATTTAGATTTGCCCTAAGAATAATTCACAAGATAAAAGAAAAAATTTTACACAGCAAAATATGCAAGTTAATATGAATAATATAAAAAGTAGTAACATGATGATGTCATTCGTTTGAGAATTGGTTTAATTTTCTTGTAATTTATCGCAATGTTTATAGGTGAAACAGCTTAGGCTTCATTAACATTCTTACTTTGTCTTATTTACATATGTCTGCTTGAATTTTTCTTCATATTATCTGTTTATTTACTTTGAATTTTTTTAAAATAATTTTAATTTTTTTTTTAATAACAAAACCTTTGACTTGAATTGCATTTGAGAGACAAAACAAATACACAAAAATTTATCAATTTAAATATACAATTTATGAACTTTAAAAAATGACGAACTTTTAAATATACAACTAAATCAGCTTACGAACTTAACTCATTCTCGTATAATATAGGTGAAGGTATATTTTGACCTTCAAAACAAAAAGAAAGTAGGAAGCTATCATGAAAACATAGCTTTTATTCTCTGAAAAGCTCTTGAAAGCGTTTTTTGCCATATTTCTGGAATTAATTACGTGAAGAAAAGGAAATGTTATCTAAACGTATTAATCTGAAGATTATTTCATATGAAAGTAATTTTTAATAATTGTTTATTAATTTAATAATTTAACAAATTGTAAAGTATATATATAGCACAATAAATAAATACAAGAAGGACAAAACGAAAAAAGAGAAAAACGAAGAAAATTGAGAAAATGAATAAGTTTTATTTACTGCGCATATGCTGCAAGTATATAGAGCTCATAAAATAAATCCAAAATGCAGAGAAAACATGGAAAACCTTACAGAATAATGGAAAAAGATAAGAAGAAAGTTATTTTTTCAAAAAAATAATAAAAATCCGGAGAAAAAGATATAATCTCTTCATCAGCTTACACGATTATATCCGCAAAAAGGAGTGCTTTCTAATATTGTATCAATATAGCCAAAGCAAAATATATCAATACAATAGTGTGAGAAGCACTGAAAAAAATTTTTGAAACAGATTAAGAACAGATAGAACACATTAAGTAATAAATATCACGTAAAAAACAGAAAATAAATTTTTGCGGATATAATCGTGTGAGTTGGTGAGGAGATTATATATGTTTTTTTTCCCGGATTTTTAATAATTTTTTTTTGTAAATAATTTTTTTGAATCTGATAAATGTTTGAAATAATCATGTTTCGTTTCCTTTCATATCGTACCTGATTTTGATACCAACATCGACGGGGATCTAAAAACAAATATTAAAGGCAATGGCTATGGAACATATTTACTTCTTGGAATGAATAGATTGATCACGGCAGAAAAGCAATCAATCCATTTTTATTAAAATACCTTTTAAATACCAATGACAACATAAAAAAACATATTCACTTAATAAAGGTTTTGGTTCCAGTTAAAAATGAAAAGATTTACTACTATAAATTATCAACTTCTGGATATTTCCACTTTTTATCAGAAAGTTAAGTCATTTTTTTCTGCAGCTAACAATTCTGCAGTTATCTACACTGGTGGACAAAATTAAGAGATGGAAAGCATTTTCGCACATTCATTTGCACATGCAAGATACCCGCACACCGCTCCATGTGTTTGACGATGGTTCCGTGAATGCCCAGAGGTACAGGCAGGAGGTCCTAGAGCCCTATGTGCGTCTTTTCAGGGGCGCTGTTGGGCCTGAGTTCATTTTTATGGGCGACAATGCGCGACCACATAGGGCTCTCATGGTTGATGAGTATCTGGAAAGCGAGGATATTCAACGAATGGATTGGCCAGCCAAATCCCCTGACCTAAATCCTATTGAACATGCTTGGGATGCTCTTGGAAGAGCTATTGCGATGCGCCAACCTCCCCCCAGAACCATTCTGGAGTTAAAAATTGCTCTGGTGGAAGAATGGGAGGGTCTTCCACAATCCTCCTTAACTAACTTATTAACAGCATGCATACTCGTTGTGCATGCTGTCTGTCTGTCAAGGGTGATCATACACCATACTAGAGGCAACACACACTGTACAAACCTTACTTTTATTGTCATCTTTTATCCTTAAGTTCAGACTACATTGGATTTATTTGCAATAGGTCTTGCCAGTGAATGGCACTTTCATTTTTGTTTTGTATACTTTATTATCATGGAATGAGCTATATCCATACCAAATTTCATTTATTTATATTCAGTATTTTTTGAGATATTTGGGAAAATGTCTTCCATCTCTTAATTTTGTCCACCAGTGTAGTTTACATTAAGGAGAGTTAAAAACTAAATTTATAAAAATTTGCAGATAAAGAAATGTCAATTATCAACAAAATTAAAGGCAATTAAAAAACCATCTATTTATTTTCGGAATAATATACATTAAATTTATTATAATAAAATTTTATTGAATAAAGATTTGTCACAGTTTATTTTCACACCTGAGAAAACTTAAATCGGAAATATTTTTTTGCTAACATTTCTTAAAGATTTTCATGACTGTGTCATTAATAAGGGAGGAAAACAAATTTTTTTGTCGACAATATTTTTGAACTACGGGTATTTTAATAGACTATTGAAGAGAAACTAAGTAAATAAGCATGTTCTAATTATTTCATGAATGGCACGTGTAATAATGTTAACAGACTTAGCTGTCTTGTTTTCCCCTTTAAAACAATCGGAGAAACAAACTTAAATAAATGAATAAAAAATTTCTCTTTTTTTAGTTATCGATGCTATACTAGACGATTTAGATTTAGCATCTGTTGAATCTAATGTTTTACATAATTTAGAAGGAAATATGTGGAAATCAGTACAAAGAAGACCCACTGACTATCTGTGAAGACTCGTATTTATATACAGGTGGATAATAAATTAACTTTACCGACATAAGTTTTGACCCTGTTTAGAACATACCGTTTGAGTAAACGGGATAAAATAATGATATGTGTGCTATATAATAAAAAATATAAAATATATTATAAAATATACAAATTTTTAAACCAATTTAATCTACGTAATTTAAATGAAAAGTTTTAAAATATAAGAACTCCCAATCGAATAATTTTTGGTAAGTAAAAAATTAATTGAAATGGGAAAAACAAAAGTGAAATAACTAAGGAGTCCAAAATTTCGACCCTTCTTCTGGCTGAATTTATGAGGCTATATTTTCCAGATTGCGGTGACTCCCCCCCATTCAAAGAGTCTAGAATTTACAGCAAGTATCTGCATCCACTGAAAAAAGGTAAGTTTATTTGTAGAAGTTACGCTTCTGTGTCTAATTTCAGGATTTGAAATATCGTCTGCAGCAATTAATTAGTATAATATGGGTTAGGTCCTTGAACCAATAAGATTGAATCCTAATATGTGAAAATCTTATCTTTAGGATCAAAAGCTATTTAGGGAATTTTACTGATTTTTGGGGGAAAGGGCTATTGAGACTGCACATATACCTGTTTTTATCAAAGTAAAATGAATATTGAATGGGAAAAATTTTGATGTAAAATATTTTAATTCACTAAAAATTATTTACGAATCGTTTGCAAAAATTTCCTTAAACATTATTAATTACTAAAAATATGTGTAAAACGATGATGAGATGTAATATGAATAGTGTTACATTTCTGTATCCGTCACGCTTTTCAGAGCTGTGAATGCTAATGAATGCTCGAAATATTTAAATTTTCTTCAATTAAATTTTATTTTCTTTCAATTTAATTAATCTGTTTTAAGATATTTCACTGTTGCAAAGTACTGTATCCAAAAATTACGTTTGCATATTTTTAAGCATGATCATTGGATAGCATTTTTTTTTATATCGATTATCACATCGTTTGCATTATTTTTAATCTTTTAAGGAATTCTAGTTAAAAATTGATTTAGTTCAGTCTCAGGATCAAAATATTTAAATTTTTTTCAATTAAATTTTATTTTATTTCAACTTAATTAATCTGTTTTTAAGATATTTCACTGTTGTAAAGTACTGTATCAAAAAATTACGCTTGCATATTTTTAAGCATAATCATTGGATAGCATTTTTTTAATATCGATCATCATATCGTTTGCATTATTGTTATCTCTTATAGAATTCTAGTTAAAAATTTATTTAGTTCAGTCTTACTTTGTTCTATATTTCACAAAGTGAACTTCTGTTTATTTTCCTATCGCTTACAAGGTGAGCCTTTCTTTAAAAACATAATAAATATTTCTTTTTATAATAGATATCTGTTAATTGCTTATTCAAAGCAAAGCTAAAAGTTTTAAATTAGCTTTTATCAACTGATAGAGTACGCATCGAAAATAGTTTGTTACTCAGCTTTTTAACAATGACACAATTTTGTAATATTGCAACGAAATTGCCTATTTATGTAAAAATTACAGTAGTAGTGAAAACTACAGTGTACAAAATTAAATTTAAAAAAAATGCACACACCTTGAATAACGTTTGATCTAATAATCGAGTTTTCACGTTCTAGGATTTAATCAGAAAAATCTGAGGGCCTAACTTAAACATGCTATGCAAGCAGTTACGGAGACAGACACAAAAAGACACTTTCTCTGAATTAATATGTCTTTTTAGAGTGGATTTGGATTCTTGCTCTCAAAGTATGGGAGTTAGCTGCAATCTGTTAAATATGGCCCCAATACTCGAACTAACAAGCTGAATAACAATCTATTGTCGATACTAGGAGAAATGTTGAAAAGTTGTGCCGCGCAATGTTATTTTCTTTTC
The DNA here is from genome assembly GCF_982258835.1 of Parasteatoda tepidariorum. Taxonomy (NCBI): domain Eukaryota; kingdom Metazoa; phylum Arthropoda; class Arachnida; order Araneae; family Theridiidae; genus Parasteatoda; species Parasteatoda tepidariorum. Next base: position 46,973,565 of record NC_141761.1, on the reverse strand, counting down.
ATTTTTTCCTGTCTTTGTGTTAAGTGTGAAATATATAGTGAAAGAATTGAAATCTGGGTGAAAAAATCTTAGTGTAAGAACATAGAATGTGCCACTTAAAAGAATTAATACTTCACGGGCTTGACTTACTCGAAATAGAATAGAAAAAGCGGTTGCTAACGTAAACAAATGCCACGTTTCAACAACCAATCAGGATTGAGATACCCACTTGACGTCACTTACCGGTATCCTAGTAAGATTTTGGAGAAAAAATATCGAATTTAAAAACACAAAAACGGAACATTTCTTTTACGTAGCTTGTTTGGAATAAATACAAATTTCATCTCTTTACTTGAAACGGCGAACTTGCATACACTCCCAGTTTCTTTACCTCGTAACAGCTCTGCAAATAAATTTAAATTTGAAAAAAAAAAGTTGCAAATAAAATTATTTTTTGCGTGCTAATAACTATTGCTACAATTAATTATTTTTATTATATTTGTCATCTAAGAAAAACAAATTTTCAATATTATAAAACTTTTTTAATTTTTATTTGGACCCTTTATAAACTGGTTCTAAATGTTCTCAAACCGTGCAGCTCCTAAGCATTTAATGATGACGATAACAATTTTCATGAGATATATGACGATTCTAAGGTAAAATAAGCGATTTTGTGCTGTAGAAGATGTAAAGAAATCACATTTAATATAATTATTATCGCTGCGGCTCCTTCTAGGTATTATAAAATTAAAAAAAATTAATAAAATAATTGTCCACTCTAATCGTTTTTAATGACTCATGCAATTAAAATGAGATATTTTCATTAAACGAATGCTTTTTCGTTTAAATTACTGAAATAAAGAATTTAATTTATTTGAACTAAAAAGAAGTTATTAATTAAATTTGCGCTCTATAAACTTTTCGGAAATATTTAGTTAGACTTAAAAACTGTGCTGAAAAAAATTTCTATTTAAATTATCACTTCCACGTGCGTCAGATGAATTTCTCAAAAGATTTTTCTCCAAGAGAAAAATCTTTAAAAAATTTCATTAATTTTTCCTTATTTCATTATTTTACTTATTAAAAAATTAAATCTGTAATAATTCACTTTGAAACCATAATAAAAAAAGAAATTTTTTTAAGTATTTTATGCTAACTGTGTCTAAGTAGCTGGTGGGAAGGAATATATTCAGAACTTTCCAAAATTTTGTAAGAAAAACCAACTTGTCAATTAATAAATTCGAAAATTGACTTGAAAGGAATCTATTTTGAATATTTTTTTCAATATCGCTACTATCCATATGAAGTTGTTAATGAAAATCTATAAATGGTTTGCCAATAATTCTTACATTTTGGGTCTATGAAAACCTCTCAAACGCTTGATGTTTGTTGTATCAATTTGTTTGCTGTTTGAATATCTGTCAATTATTAGAAGTTTTTTCACAACAACTTATGATTGAGAGGGTACGGTTAACAACTATATTCATAATCTTTTCGCTTGTTCTTTCACATGCGCCAAAGAGCGACCAGTTAGTAATTGGTTGCTGAAACAATCCACATAATTGTCTTCAAAATTCATAATAATAAGCAACGTGAAATTTAAGCATTTGACATAATTTCGTTCAAAATTTATGTTAATAAATCACTAAAAATATTATTTATTTATTTATTTAATAAAAAGGGAAACAAATATAGCCTTAAATCTGAAATCATTATAATTTTTACCCGTTCCCTTAATCGACTCTCCCTTAAGCCTCTATCCCCTGAGGTACTGACAATAAGCCAAAACTTTTTATTTATAGTTTGATTTGATTAGATGGAATATTTAGGGTCAGTCACCCATAGAATATCAAACTAATAGTTCAAAGTTTGTTTGTTTTTTATTTAGTTTTTTATATCTCTTATTATAATTTATATCTTTTTTTTTTAATTTTTCTCATCTATAATAAATCAGCTAAATTTTTTTTACCCACGAAATTATGTCCATTTTGCATTTTACAGCACAAATCACTCATATGAATAGTAGCTAGTATTTAGTGAAACTAACCTAACTTGAAGTACGAGAAGTTTAAAATAAATATTTAAATTTAAAAGAAAAAAATATTCGGAAAAATTCATTTGCCTTTTCAATAATAAGCAAAGCTTATTTATCGTCATGTGCGTGTTTCAGCAATATTATTATTAAAAAGAAAAAAATTTTTTTTAAGAGTCTCGTTCGTCGATCTTTACGTTTGAAAGTTTATACCTATGTTTAACTTACTTGAAAGTCAAAAAGTCATCGACGTGAAGAAAAAGTTTTGTATTTTCACGATTTAAAAATCCTACATCACGATTGGTAGTTACGTAACTTACGAATTTTACATTCGTTTACCACGTGATCTAAGAAATGTACATTTCGATTTGTATTTAAGAGAATTACTATCACCTACCTCTCACAATAAAAATTTTCAATAACAGTGCCTATTAATGCGCGATAAAGTTTAAAAAGCAATTCTTGAATAAATTTATAAAGTTTTATCTAATATATATAGGCTGTTCCGTATAGACCACCATTTATATTTAATGGTTTGAAATGCTTCAAATTTCTTGCCAGAAACGAAGACAGAAAAAAAATAAACACATTGGAGGTCGCAAATTAATATATAATAAAAGGATAAAAAAAAAAAAAACGCCATCGAAATATAATAAATCTTAGTTGAGGAAGGCGGGTATACAAAAGGAGGGGAGGTGGATAGGGGGGTAGGTGGACAAAAAATTAAAATGGCGGAGCCAGGAAATGTTGATTGCAATGCCATACAAAAATCGAATGCAAATATGGGGGAAAATGGAGGACCATTTATAGAAACAGTTAAAAATAGGTTACAGTTACATAAATTTTAAAGTTACGGTTGAGAGAGCGGTCAAAACGTAAAGTAAAAGTTAAAGTGTTAAAAAATTAAGAGTAGTTACGGTTAAGAAAAGGTAGAAATGGAGATATCACATGGAACCATCAAAGGCACCGATGCAGGGAGGAAAAGGGGAAGCGTATAAATTACGAAAGTGACTGCAGGGACGATATAATAATGCGATCAATAATTTAGCGCGTGACAGTATGTCACGCTACTAAAATTTTATAACGAGAATATAGCAGTTAAACGAATTTCTATAATTGACATAATGTATTAAAATAATAGATGAATAATAATAAATAAATGTTTTCAATTATTGTTCTTAAATATATTTTTACTCAATTTACTATCTTGCTTCACTTAGAAAAAAGTTGTTTTAAAGGCAGGTTGCAATAGAAAACATTTAGTGGCCTAAGTTGCCTCGGTTTGTGGGTAGGTGTAAGTTCGACCAACAGGTTTGTTTGTTTTGTTTTTTTTCCTTTTAAAAAAATTTCCGAAAGACAAAGCAATGAAAGCATGGTTCAACTCAATATATAGATCTTTCAAACCCAATTCTAGAAATCATTTCTTTTCTTCTGTTTAACTGATCGAGAAGTACTCGATATTTTTGCTAGAAGTTTGAAATAGGCAAACACTAACTTCTGTTTCCTATAAAAGAAACTCTGAAAAACTAAATGCGTGTAATACCACTTACATAATTCTGTGTTAATAGGGTAATTTTTGACATTAATACCATTTTTTTTAAAGAAAAAATCTAAAAAGATGTATAGATGTATAATGCGCCAGAAAAAATGGACTACCCTGAATAACTTTTGATCTAATGATCGGATCTTCGTCTTTTAGGACTCAATCTTAATGGCTCGGAGAGATGCCCTCTAATATGCTCATTAATACGCGCAGACGATAGTTTAAGTTACGGAATCAGACATAAAAACATCTTTCCTCTGAAGAAAAAACTTCTTTTTTGTTTTTGTTAAACGGATTCGTCCGATTTCTGACCACCAAAATATAAGTGATCTAGTAAATATGGTCCCCTTAGTTTGATCAGGAGAGCGATCCAAAGTTTGGGCCCCTTAATGCTAATTTCACTTTTTGCGTATTTCACCATAACCTTTTAAACAAATTGATAAAATTTTGCACACAATTACAAAATTCGTTTATCCAAAGATAATTCATTGAAAAAAATAACTCTTAGTAAATATTTATTATTTTATTTAAGAATGGTCGGAAAAAAAATTTGAATTGTTAGGTGTACAATTTTTTGCATCATTTTGAAAAATATAATTTTACATAGCAAAATACAAGATTTGAGCAAAGTCAGTTGAATAGTTCCTGAGAAAATGAATTTCAAAAAAGTCTAAAATTTTAAATTCAATTTCCCAGAAACTATTCAACCGCTTTTACTCAAATTGTGTGTTATGCCACGTAAAATTACATTCTTTAAAATGACGTAAAAAATTGTATACCTTACAATTCAAACTTTTTCTACTATTATTTAATAAATTTATAAAAAATAATAAATAAACTTAATAACTTAAAAAAAGTAAAATTAGCATTATGGGGTCCAAATTTTGAATAGCTCTCCTGACCAAACTAGGGGGACCATTTTTTCCAAATTGTGGCGACCAAAGGGCCACAATTACTTAGGGGTCAGAAATCCAAATCCGTTAAAAAAATAAGAAAAAAGCATGTTCATTCAGAGAAAGTACGTTTTTGTGCCTGATTTAGTAACTTAAAATATTGTCTGCAATAACTAATTAGCTTATTTAATGACACCCCTCGAACCCTTATTATTGAGTCCTAGAACGTGAAGGTTCGATCATTAGATTAAAAGTTATCCAGGTTAGTCCGATTTTTTTTTCGTTTTTTTTGGCACACTGTACATTATTTATGTAATTTCTATTGCACTTAGGTACTTCTTTACTTAGTGCGTATATATATATATATATATATATATATATATATATATATATATATATATATATATATATATATATATATATATATATATATATATATATATATATATATATATATATATATATATATGTATATATTATATATATATATATATATATATATATATATATATATATATATATATATATATATATATATATATATATATATATATATATATATATATATATATATATATATATATATATATATATATATATATATATATATATATATATATATATATATATATATATATATATAGATAGATAAATAGATAGATAGATAGATAGATATAGATGGAGAGAGAGAGATTGCTCATGAGTGTGCATATCAAAACTAAATAATGTTATTTTTTGAAAACCAGATTTAAGATTACAGTATAAGTAAAGTGTTTGCCTCTGAACAAAAGGCAAAAATCTGAGACATTTAACAGAACAGTCTGAACAGATAAAACATTTACGACACCGGCAGAGTCTTTTTTTTTGATTCACTGACCAGTTTCTGAGTTTTCACACAAAATTATCTCATTGTATGAAAATCTAAAAAGCCTTGAGTTCACTAGAAAATTCAGAAATTTGCAATGATGCATATAACCATAAATTACCCTCTTCTACACTAACTGTCGGAAAAGACGAACTCACAAATCTTTCTTAAAATCATGTCTAACCCAGACATCTGAAACGAAAAGACACAGCGAATTTTTTATTTACTTGGCGGTGAACTAATTTTACTTAACTTCCATCTGCCAGAGAGATTTTCGCGTTGAAGGAAATAATGCATAATGTTCCTTTTTTTTAAACCTATTTAGGCCTAATTGGATAGGCGAAGAACCATTTGACTCAACAAAATGTACTGACCATTGTTTCTTGAATGTGTCGATCTTTATTTACTTGGAATATATATTGTTACAATGCAATGTCTGCATGGAGGCCGGGATAGCCTGGTTGGTAGGGCACTGGGCCCATGTGCAAAATTCGTGGGTAAGACCTCGCCGGCCAATTACTCCCAGTGTTGTAAATGGTGACTGATGCACGTTAAATCTGTCGAGTCGCAAAGTCCTCCATGTTCCCATAACAAATCATTACCGCTGGAGGTATTGGTCCAGGAGTTTCCTTGTCTTCTGTATTGGTTCAAAATTACAAGGCTAAGGAGTTGAACATTAGTAGTCGTAAACCCAAAATTGGGTCGGCTGTTCAACTACGAGCATTGATACAATAAAATACAATACAATACAATACAATACAATACAATACAGTACAATACAATACAATACAATACAATACAATACAATACAGTACAGTACAGTACAACACAACACAACACAACACAATACAACGAAATACAATACAATACAATACAGTGTCTACACGGGGAGCCGTGGTGGCTCAGAGAATAGAGCGTTAGCCTTCCAATGAGGCGAACCGGGTTTGAATCCCAGCGATGGATGGTCGATACGAATTCCGCTTCCGGCTTCGCACCGACCACAGTGCTGACGTAAAAAAAAGTCCAAGTGTGTCTTAAACTTTTTGAGACACACTGTATACCATATTATATGGTTCTCGTCTGTTGAAGGCGATAGTTAATATATTTTTCGCCAAATCAAACACCAAATGATCAATCAATAAAAGCTCTGTTTATTATTTTAAGTAATCTAATTAATCAAGAGAGAGCCACGATGGCTCAGGGGATCGAACGTTCGCCTTCGAATGAGGTGAACTGGATTCGAATCCCGCGATGGTTGGTATATACAAATTCGCATTCGGCTTGCTCGATCACTACCACTGAGGATATTTCACGAGTGCTTATGTGAAATATCCTCAGAGGTAGAAGGATCATGGGTTAGACTCCCTCTGTCGTCAGGCTAACCGTGGGAGGTCTTCGTGGTTTTCCTCTCCATTCAATGCAAATGCAGTTCCATCAGAAAATCCTCCACTAAGGAAAATTTCTCCCTTTCGAGAACCTCCCACGGTTAGCCTGACGGCAAGGGGACTCTTACCCATGATCCGTCTACCACTGAGGATATTTCACGTCAACACTGTGGTCGGTGCAAGCCGGATGCGGAATTTGCATCGACTAGCAGCCATCGCCGGGATCGAACCTCGGTTCACCTCATTGGAAGGCGAACGCTCTATCACCTGAACCATCGCGGCTCTTCCATTGATGTTTGAAGAAAGGGCAAAATATCTTCGGTTATTATTAGAAAAAAGTGTAGTGAGTGGTTTTGAAATTGTAATGTAATAGTTACTCCACGTGACGACTAATACAATAATAACTGGAATTCATCCATCCGCAAACGCTATATAAAAGAAAGCAATTATCATCTTAACATTGGATTTTATAACAAATCTGAAAATCTTTATAAACAGTACAACCCATTTTCCGTTTTACTATGTTTATTTAATTTTATGTTAGTTTGTTTTGAAAACTAGTTTCATTTTAGTTAATAAAATGAGAGAGCTAGAATTGTCGGCTAGAACTAAGGAGGCTATTACATTCTTTTTTTCAAGCTTTTATCTTTTTACAATTATTTACCTCATAAAACGATTTTCATACACTATTAACTAAATTTTTTGATGTAAAATTTTTATAGGTATTGTAGTTGAATAAAATAGGTTGACGCAGCGCCATCAAAGCTGAATTGCCTTTGGTTTAGATTTTCACGTAGTAAGACTCAATCTTAATATCTCAATAATCCTAATCAATCCAATCTTAATATTTTAGTAAGACTCAATCCTCGAATTATTATTTTAGAATTATATTATCTCAAATTACACCCTCGAATTTTTAATGCAGACGATATTTTAAATTACTAAATCAGACACTTAAACGTACTCTCTCTGAATACTTTTTTTTCCATTGCCCACCTGGATAATGACCTTAGGTCATACAGGCACCTGTAGGGCAGATTTGTTGGTCACTCTTTCAGGAGCACCATCTTAGGTGGGCCAACGTTGCTCCCACAGTAAGGACAGATAGTACAGAGAAGGAAAGAACATTCATGCCTTGCCCGGGATATGAACTCAGAACCTTTATGATGATACAAGGGCAGTTCCCTAACCCCTACACAGGCCGGTCGGCCTCTCTCCGAATATACATACATCTTTTTCGAACGATTATGAATTCAGACTCCGAAAATATAGGGGTCAGCTGCAATCTGGGAAATATGGTCCCTAGTTTGGACACCTTATTGTTAATTTTACTTTTTACGTATCTCGAGAACTTTTTAAGAAAATTAAAAATTTTCACGCGCAATAATAAAATTCATTTATCCAAATATATTTCCGCGCAAAAAAAAAATAATTTTTAATAATTATTTATTGTTGTTTCCTACTTTATTTATTAATATTTTTAATAAAAAGTTCATGGAAAGTATTCAAATTTTTACATATTTTGAGGGGTGTATTTTTATGTTTCAAAAAACGAAATTTAAACAAAATCGATCTAATAGTTCCTGAGAAATCAAATTTCAAATGTTTAAAATTTGATTTTTTAGGAACTATTCGGCCGATTTCGGCCAAATTTCCTTTTTGACATATAAAATAACATTCTTAAAATTCTGTAAAAATTTTTATAACTCACAATTTAAAATTTCTTGTCTATTATCAAATTAAAAAAAATAATAATAAATAATTATTAAAAATTATTTTTTGCATAGATTTTTGAATAAATAAATTTTATAATTGTGGACGAAAATCTTTCAATTTGTTTTAAAAATTTCTCGAGATATGGTGAAATAAAAAAAAAGCAAAATTGATATTAAGGAGTCGAAACTTTTCACCTCTCACCTAATCAAACTATAAGGATCATATTTCCCAGACTGCAGCTACCACCTATATTTTGGGAGTTAGAAATCACAATCCGACGAAAAAAAAGATATGTTTATTTAGAGAAATTACGTTTTTAGGCCTGATTCCATAATTTGCATATTTGAGGGTACCCCGTGAGTCATTAAGTTCGAGTATACGACCATTAGATCAAAAATTATTCAGGGTGTTTAATTTTTTCATTTGCACCACATATGTATTAATAATTCCAAAATTTGTGACATAGCTTTATTTGAATTTATTTATCCCCTTATTATTCTACAATGTACATAATTTTGTGTGATTTTGATTTCGCCCAAAGCAAAAATTGCACTACCAAAATAGAAATAAAGTCATTAAGGAAATATATATATATGTTTCACAAAATAAATAACTGAGATATATACTTCCTTTCATTTTATTGTCTCATCAATTCACCTACGTATTTACGGATGTGTATTTCTTCAACCGTGTTTCTGAAAGGAAATATTTTATGAGTTGTCTGAGAGATTTTATTCAATATTTTACGCGAGAAATATTTCATATTATCTGTAATTCATATTGCCTTTTGAGGTATGAAAGAGAACTGCCAGCGCGTATAGTTTAAAAATAGTTCGAGGCAGTTTTCTGGAAACAAATATTTGTTTGTTTGAATATTCTCGCAAAAGCTTTGTTATTACATACTCTCTACAATTTGTATGATCCTTCTGGAATTTAATATGGTGTCGTGTTGGGAAGGGGGGTGGAAGACGAACTTCTATTTTTGACTATCTATCATATTGAATAAATAAATTTTTCAGTATCCATTAATGTACATTATTTAATATATATATATATATATATATATATATATATATATATATATATATATATATATATATATATATATATATATATATATATATATATATATATATATATATATATATATATATATATATATATATATATATATATATATATATATATATATATATATATATATATATATATATATATATATATATATATATATATACAGTGGTACCTCGAGATACGAGTGCCCTAACATACGAGTTATTTGAGATACGAGCTGTCGAGCGAGCGAAGTTTTGTTTTGAGATACGAGTGACATTTGAGATACGAGGAACGGCCAGGCAAGTCCTTCTCATCCTCGACAATGCTCCTGCTCACCCACCGAACCTCGAACATGACATCCTCGAAGAGTTCAAGTTTATAAAGGTTCTCTATCTACCACCACTCCTATCCTGCAGCCCATGGATCAGCAGCTGATTTCTAATTTTAAAAAGCTGTACACTAAGCACCTGTTCCGGCGCTGCTTTGAGGTGACAGAAAACAGAAACCTCACCCTTCGAGAGTACTGGGAGGACAACTTTAACATCGTGATATGCCTCAGAATTATTGATCAGGCCTGGCTGAGCGTTGCAACGAGGACCTTGACCTCTGCATGGAAGAAGCTGTGGCCAGAGTGAGTCTGTAGCCGAAAATTGTGCTGTGACCTGAGTCTATAGCTTCGAAGGATTCGAACCCAAAGTGCCAGTGGAGGAGGATATTGGGTCTCTGGGAAAATCCATGGACCTGGTGATGGGTGAGAGAGACGTGAACGAGCTCATCGAGGAGTACTCTCAGGAACTGACGACAGAGGAATTACAAGAGTTACCGTCGCAGCAGCATTCGGGGGTTCTGCAAGAAATTGGTTTCGAGGAAGAGCCAGAGGGGGAGGAGGTTATCTCTACAAGTGAGATAAAAGTGTTCTTGGGAATGTGGGCAAGAATTTCACAGTTCGTGCAAGGAAACATCCCGAAAAAGTTGCATCTGGTCGTGCATCGGAACTATTTCATGACACTCGCCTAACTCATTTCTGCAGCATTCTGAGAAGGAGGAAGAAACAAACCTCCTTGGACAGTTTTTTTTTTTTTAATCCAGCTAAAAAAGCAAAGACCGGTGAAGAGAAAAGCAGTGACTAAAATTAAGCATACAGTAGCATTTAAGATGTGTGCAACTTGCATTTAAGTGATCAAAATACAAATATGTATGCACACTTTATAAAACCAGTTTTTTCTTTTTTTGCTTTACATTTTCTTTTATTATGTTTTTATACAATATTTGTCATTTATAAATACATTTTTCTTATTCAAAAACACGTAACAAAAACAATTGGGGGTAGCATTTTTGGGGATGGAACGGATTAATGGCATTTCAATTAATTTCAATGGGGAAAATTGCTTTGAGATACGAGCAAATTGACATACGAGCAAGGTTACGGAACGAATTAAACTCGTATCTCGAGGTATCACTGTATATATAAAATCCATTTCGGGTAAATCCGTGGCTAAAATTATTTACTAAAAAGATTTCTTTGTTAATTTATATAATTTTTCCACGTGCAAATCCATGGCTAAAATTATGTGCAAAACAGGCAATTCATGTTTCTTTCTATTTTCTATTTTCTATTTTTTTCTTAAACAAATATTTATTTTCTAAAATTATTTATAGTCAACTTCTCTAAATTATCCAGTATAATATTACCTTGCACACATCCATTTTCGGGCAAATCCATGGCTAAAATTATGTGCAAAACAGGCAATTCATGTTTCTTTCTCTTTTCTATTTTATATTTTTTTCTTAAACAAATATTTATTTTCTAAAATTATTTATAGTCAACTTCTCTAAATTATCCAGTATAATATTACCTTGCACACATCCATTTTCGGGCCCATCATTGGTAACTAACAAATCAAATGCACTTCAGTAATTCAGTAAGAACGCACTTTAAAACAAAACTCCCAATTTGCTCTTTTGTTTTCATATTTTGCAATCTGGCAATCTTGTTACGAAAATATTTTGAATCATTCTTGAAAAATTTCCCTTTCATGGAAGTTCATTTGAATTCGCTGCTCGCTTCATAAATTTCGTTTTATGTTTTATTCTGTTTTTTCTTTACATTTTATTTTCTGTTTTTACGTGTTATTTTTACTTATTGTGTTCTATTTTAATTATTCGTTGTAATTTTTATAAAAATTTTTTGAGTGCTCCTCCCACTATTGTATTGATATATTTTGCTTTGGCTATATTGATACAATATTAGAAAGCACTCTTTTTTGCGGATATAATCGTGTGGGCTGATGAAAAGATTATATCTTTTATTTTCCGGATTTTTTTAAAAAAATGATCCTTTTTTTCCCGGATTTTTATTATTTTTTTTCCTTCAGTTTTTTGTTATTTTTATTATTATTTTTCTTTTTTCCCCTTTTTTCATATGTCTGTAATTTTCCTCTGTTTTATCTTCATTTTGAACTTATTCTATGAGTTCTATTTACTTGCAGCTTATGCGTAATAACTGAAACTTATTGTTTTTCTTAATTTTCTTCGTGTTTTTTTGTATTTATTTATTTTGCTATAAATATACAATATATATATATATATCAAACATCAATTTATTACTTACAAAATAAATGCTATGTATTTCTTCTAGTGAAAAGCCTACTTTCTTCACGGTAAAAGCTTAAAAGGTATACAGTCTCACTTTTACCAAGTATACAGGGTGTCCCTTAATTGCCTTCCTTAAAATATATTTAAAAAGCCTCATTAAAAATGAAAGCTGGAAAGTATGCCCGATCGGGGTCGAATGTTCAAGCGAGGAAGAAACAAAAACGCTTTTGAAATTTTTAGAACCACTAGTGAGGATGACGAGGTAGAAACATCAAAACCAATTTGATTACCTAGTGAAATTGAAGGTTTTTTGAACTCTCCTTTCATCGCCTATGTCTTTCCCACCCACAATTAAGCAGGTTTTGAAGTTTTAAGTTTCGCTTTAGTTAGTAGAGTTTCGTCAGATTTCGATTGCGTTTCTGTTTCTTCGTTGCTTAAATATTAATTTACGGCCCCTAATGTGATACTTTTTTTATTTAATAATTGAAAAGGATCCTAGAAATACATCATAAGAGTGATCACTGCTTAAAGCACTAATTTATATTTGAAATAATTTTAATACGAAAATAATATTAAAATTAAAAAAAAGTTTTACAAGTTAACTACCGCATTACCACAAGCTGCCTGAAATATTTTTTTCATTTTCACCTAATTATTTTTTGAAAAATCATTAATTTTAATTTTTCTCCGGCTGCTACTGAATAAAAACAGCTTAAACTTTAGATTTCTCGATAGAAAAATATGTAGATTTATATAGTATTAAAAAATTGTGCCTCATAATTCAAAAATTTTTCATCCACAATTAAATTAAGTAATAATAAATAATTATTAAAAATAAATGTTTGTATGAAATTGACTAAATATGACTAAAAACATAAAAATTGAAATTAACGTAAAGGGGACCAAACTTTCATCCGCTCTCCTGACTAAACTGTTAGGACCACAATCTACAGGTTATGACAATTATTTAAAAAGTTGCAACCATGCATCTGTTTCGCAAAATTTTCTGCAAATGACAGTGAAATTTTTGCAAAGAAAACTTAACTTTTATAAAGAAGTTGCCAATTATATAATAATTGGAGGTGAAGATTTCTTCTCTATTTTAAAAAATCGCAATAGTGGATAAATCGTAACTTTACATTTCGTTTCGTTGCATAAAATCTATTACTCTTAGGAAGTTCTAATTACGATAGAGGGTAGAAAATATACTGGAAATACGAAGAATCTTTAAGAAATGACTATTTAATTCTTGTTGAAGAAAATTTTATCCCTCTCGAGATATCCATTTTATAAGCTCGCGCTTGACTTGTTGTCAAGTGTAATAAAAAATGAATTAACGGGTTTTAAGAAATGATAATGAGATATGGAGATGAGATGTTGCCAGATATAAATCTTAACATTTATATCGAAATTTTTAAAATTACTAATGACTCAAGAGAAACAAAAACCATTTCCAATCTGAACTGCTATAATAATGTAAGGTTATTATTTTATATCATTAACGTATAAAATTACTTCTTATTCATTTTCACTTACTGTGTCACATAATCTCTAAGTTTAATTTTTATTTTCAAGTACGGTGGAAATTTCTCAAATCGTTTATTAGGTTACAATTACAGGTTAGCAATATAATAATGTAAGGTTATCATTATATATCATTAACGAGTAAAATTACACTTATTGTATCACACAATCTGTATTTCTAAGTTTGATTTTTTTTTTCACGGTGGAAATTTCTCAAGTTGTTTATTTGGTTATGATTAACATATTAGCAAAGTTTTGTACGATAAAATTATGATAATTAAATATTTTATAAACAAAATTTTTGTTTTCAAGGAAAAAATTATCGACTTTTAGAAAAAAGAAATGGTATGAATGAAAACATACAATGAATGAAAACATTGGTGGGTAGAACCTCCTAGTTTTTAAAATAAATATTGAATTTATTTATTAAATCCATTAAATGAATTTTTAACTCTTTGTTTCTGTTTTATGATTTTTTCCAAAAATGTCTAAATGTTAACTTCGGTGAAAAAAAAATTCTTATTTATGTAATCTATTATATATAATTCTCTTACGTGTCTCCCAAATTTTGTCTGTATTTCTTTTTCGCCGGTGGCAACGTTTGCTTTGTATTGAAAACACCAAAGCATTCTGCCTTTTAATGATGTGTTTCTGATCTAATATATATAATTCTCTTACGTGGCTCCCAAATTTTGGCTGAAGTACTTTGTACAACTAAATAAGATTCTTTTCACAACAGTTAAATATTTACTTTATTTTCTTCATTCATAGAGAAAACAGTCGGCAAAGAATTCTGTTAGGTTAAAAAACATTTCGCTAAAAAAATAACGAATTCTAAACAAAATAAAAATAAACAACTTAAAAAATAAAAATGCTGTTTCCAGCCATAGAATTTTTTGAAAGTTAACTTAGCAACATAAATCGAAATGATATAGAAGCGCAACTAGATCAAAATTATGATACCTGAGCGCTTGACGTAACAAATCCTTCAATTCTAAAAGTGTTGTATCGCTAAATGCCCTTAATTAACAATTGTGTTCTTAAAGAAATTCTATAAAAAGTTTTAAATAAACAGCCTACTTCTACAACTGCTTCTTGAAGAACTTGGCTCATTGATTAAGAATATTGTTTTAATTTTACAGTACTAACTTTACTTCTACTTTCATTATTGCTATGACCCTCTTTCATTATATTTTACAACTTCATGCTAAATTTGAGGACTTTAAGTTGTTTTGTGGTTGAATACTGACATTTAGAAATGTGTACATAAAAAAAAATAATATTTAGAGGTTAAGAGTTGCCTCAGAAAAATTTGAATTGTTGACATTGAACTTAACAATGGAAACAATCGTTTTTGTGAAAAATTCAATTGTATTGTTGACATCAAAACTAAAAATATTGTGCTTCAATACTACCTTAATTTATACTTTAGAATTGCCTCGGAGAAATTTGAATTGTTAGCAATGACTTAAACAAAAAGTTTTATTTTAACTGACAAATACTATATTATAATTTTAACTTTTTCTATGACTATACTCATTTTCTTACTCTTTTCTTTGTTTTTTATAAATTTTATTTTTTTGTGATAAAATAAAAAACTTATAGTTGTTCTGCTTCTGAACATTGATTAAAAAACAAAATGATGGGCTTCATTAACAATCAAAAATAAATACATTTATTTCACAAATTCCATATTATTAAGGTGGCGCCCTTCAGAGAATTAAAAATACAAAATTATCTTCATCAAAGCCGATGCTTTACATCAGGCGTTCAGTGGCAGACTACTATTTCATATTGTTTTACAACACATGGCTTTAGCCCACTGGTGGGAAAGACTTTAAAACAAAACTTACAACAGTTACTTTTCTCAACAACTGAAATTTAGAATAGTGTGATTAAGAAATATATGTGAACTGTTTGCAATTTCAAATTATTATTGAAATGTACAGGTTTAGAATTTTCTACAGTGAAAAGTTTTCGGAACTTCAGTATTCAAAAAAGTATACAAAAACTAGACGTTAAGAACGTATCCAATGAGCGAGCAAAGCGAGCATTGGATTGCGAAGCAATCCGAAATGAACTGTGAAAGCAGTTCCGGGGGTTGGTGAGAGCCAGCGAGCAGGGGGCGAAGCCTCCTAGTTTATTATAATCATTCAAAAAGTTCCTTGGGAAAATTTGCGCAGCGAAGCATTTAAATTTTAAGTTAAACAGTTAGATTCGTTTCCATATTTAAATTAGTACTTTACGCAACGCTTCTGATTTTTAATTTTTTTTAAATGGTTGCCGAAAATAAGTTTTACATTTCATAAAAGTGTTACCATTTGTAAAATGATTTGCGATGAAGATTTCTTAAAATATATAAAAAATCATTTAAATCAATTAATTTTAACTCTTTGCGTCTGAGTTATAAATAGTTCCAAAAGGGCCATGTAAGAGCTGTGGTGGCTCAGGAGATAGACCGCTAGCCTCCCAATGAAGTGACCAGCGTTCGAATCACAGCAATGGCTGGTCGATACGAATTCCCCACCAGGCTCGCACCATCCATGATGCTGACATAAGATATCATCAGTGGTACATGGATAATGGGCTAGAGTCACTTTACTGTCGGGCTAACCGTGGAAAGTTATCGTATTTTTTTTCTTTTCCGTGTAACGCAAATGCGGCTAGTTCCATAAAATAGTCTTCTTCGAAGGCTAGTTCGTCCCAGTTCTTAATACAGGACATCCCTTGTCTTCTGGGTTGGGTTTAAAATTACTTGGCTAAAGAGTCGAACATTGATAGTAGTAAACTCAGAATTGGGTCAGTTGTTTAACGCCGGCTATAAAATATAAAAATAAATTTATAAAATAAAATCAAAGTATAACATAAAAGTTTAAAATGAGATTTTAAAAGAAGGCTATGAGTTTAATTTTGTGTAGAAATTGCGATATGTGTAAAAATACAGTTATCATTTAAAAATAAAATATTTTCACGGAGAAAGATTTAAATTTTTCAAATAAATGTATTCTACTCATATCCATTTTTATAATGATACATTACACTTGACATCTGATTTTTACAATATCTTTAATTTGAATATAGTTTTAACCTTAAAAAAATTTCATAGTTTGTAATGATACAACGTATACTTAAAAATATTTATAAAAAAAAATAATTTGCACCTCGAAA
Source organism: Parasteatoda tepidariorum (assembly GCF_982258835.1). Taxonomy (NCBI): domain Eukaryota; kingdom Metazoa; phylum Arthropoda; class Arachnida; order Araneae; family Theridiidae; genus Parasteatoda; species Parasteatoda tepidariorum. The sequence continues at coordinate 46,956,809 of NC_141761.1, read as the reverse complement.
TTTTTACTTTATTGAGAAATATATTTTTTACTTGTGTTCATCTTATTAATTGGTTCCTTATACTATACTTCTGAGTCCTTTTTTTTTTGTTCTTTATCTTTTTAATTACTTTCGAAAATAAGTTTAAACATGGCTGAAAAAAAGTAAGTTATTATGTTATAAAACATCCATTTAAAAACATTAACTTCTCAAAAATTTTAAAATAACATATTGAATTTTGGTTTCTAATTTGCAAGTTTTTCAAAAAATGTTAGTCAAATATTATTTACTATCCTATCCCTAACAATAGAATGGACACTTAAAAATTAAATAAAAAACTTTACACTGCGCGTTTTCATATTTTTTCTTTTTTTAGATAAATATTTTCTTTTTGATACAATCTTTAAAATGGTTTATTGCACTCTGCTTCAGAATTATTATCTTTCTAAAAGGAAAGTTAATAACTTGAAATGGGATCTACATTAACAACATGAGTAATATATACACATTACTAAATCTCTCACTGTTACAAAATAAAGTTGTTTTGTAGAGTGCGCAAAAAAATATGGACCACCCTGAATAACTTTTGGTCCAATGATCGGATCTTAATATTCTAGGACGCAATCTTAATGGTTCGCAAGGTTAACTTCCAATATGCTATCAAGTTAGTGCAGACCATATTTTAAGTTACGAAATCAAACACAAAAATGGATTTTCTGGGTAAACATATCTTTTTTTTTTCTTCTTTTCACAGACTCAGATTTCTTACCCCCAAAATATAGGAAGTAACAGCAATCTGTGAAATATGGTCCCAATAGTTTAGTCAGGTGAGTGTGCGGAGAGTTTGGACAACTTATTGTTCATTTTACTTAAGTTTTTCGTCAAATCTCGAGAACTTTTTAAGAGAAATTAAAAAAATTTCACACATTTACAAAATTTGTTTATCCATAATTAACTTTATCCGAAAAATAACTTTTAGTAAATATTTATTATTTATTATTATTTTATTTAATAATGGTCGAAAAAATGAAAAGTAAGATATACAATTATTTACATCATTTTAAAGAATGCAATTTTAAAAGGCAAGATACAAAAATTGAGTGAAATCGTCGAATAGTTCCTGAGAAATCAAATTTTAAAAATACGATAAAAATCAGAAGAAAAAAAATAAAAATCAGAACTTGTTGCATTCTTCAAAGACAGTCAATCAGAAAGAATAAATGCCGTATTTGTAATAAAAAATTTCAGTTCAAAATAATTTATAGCTTTATAAGATTTTACCAAAAACCTTTAAGCAAAATTCACAGTTTCACAAAACAAAAAACATTTACACAAAAATGAGTATTTTGCTACCTTCATTTTAAACATGAATTCACCTTTTCCCCCTTTTCAAAAAATTAAAATATATTTTGTAATAAACGAGTTAAAAGTAAGAAAAAAAATACACCAATGTTTGTTTTTATACATTTTTAATGTATATACTTACAAATATCAGCACATGTACAATACATAAATATGTCATCACTGTAAGTCATCTGAATTTACATAACATTTAACATAAATTATATGTCTTGTACATTTAAAATGAAGTAAAATTCATGATTACATACAACGATATCACACTTGTTCACATTTAACAACTCTAGGAATTTCCGATGCAGTATATCCTATTTTCTTTTGAAATATTTAATACTTTAAGTACGGAATAGATCTCAATTATTTGTTCCTATATATCTGAGTTAGGAGATAATATAAATAATTTCGAGACGAGACACATTTACGCACACAAATATAGCTGCTTAAAAATATAACTAATTTTCATAAATTTATTTATTAATATATTGCTCCTTAATTATAACTAATTTTCACACATGCATATATTTACTTTGCTTATGGATTAAAAATAAAATGAAAACCGAACCGAAAAAAAAACTCTGTTGCACAGCTTCAGCTTCGTGTTTTAACTAATTGTCTGTTAACTGTAATAGTTTTAAACAAAAATGATGATGGTTTAATAAATAAAGTAAAAGGTGTCCAAATGTGGTTTAAAAAATATTTGCTCGAATCAGTACCAAGCCTAACTAAATAATATCTTAAATAAATATTATCAACCTCGGAAAAAGAAACTCAACTTAATTTCTGATGAAGAGCATGTAGAAATCTTCAAAATTTGAAACTGCGCAAAAAGTAATTTTTAAAAAAAAATGAAATTGTCAGCAATATTCGAAAGACATTAGATTGATAAAAAGAATTTTGAATTCTTCAATTCCAAATAAAGTAAGATCAATACGTTACATAATTTGATTCTGGTTCTTAATGTTTAAACGAAAACAAAATTCGTATAGATCAAAAAAATTCTGATTACAACAAAAACTTCAGAATTATAACAATTCCAGTATACTGCCGTGCAATTCAAAAATCAACGTAAGCGACAAAAAATTCAAAATTGAGATTCTTATATCTTTGGCATCTTTGTATGGTAAGCTATATATTACAAGAAAATGTTTTCAAAAATAAATTTTGCTTTAGCGGTTTTTTTTGACATTCTATTTTAGCGTTCAAAGCATTATCTATAAAAAGAAAATCGAAGCCGAACCACTTTTCTCGGAATCAATAGTGAAGCACTAACGTAGTGTTTTCAATTGAACGGCAATCGCGCTTTATTTTAACTTTTGCAAATTAAATCTCAATCAATTTGCATCTTTTCATTTATGCCTCTTAATAAATCCAAAAAATGTTATGAAGTTTGTTAAATCCTTATACTTTTTTATTTAACATATATTTATTACATTTTCGTTCATAGATTAAATATATAATAGTTAATAGTCCAATTAAAAACAAGTTGTCTATTAACAAATATTTCATACTAGTAAAAAATGTTAAGAGGTTCGACTTCTATAAGTTCAAGGGAGTCAATTAGATAATTATTTCTGCTAAAAATAAATAGATGTGAAAATTTGACTTCATATTCATCATAAATTTTCTTCCAATGCTTATGGCTCTGAGCTTAACTGCGATAATTTAATAAATTTTAAGCAAAATACTTTAACAATTGTGAAAATTTACAATAGTGAGTGATAGAAATAATGTTTTTAACTATAAGTTGAAATTTAGCAGCATTTACGTAGAGATTTTTCGAAACAAAAATATTAAGATCTATCTTTAAGATAAGATGCTTTGAATTCAAGTTTTTGATTGTGTGCATCATTACATATTTAAAAATAAAACTAGAAAAGGAATCTAAACCCATATTGGATAACACGTTAAAGGGTTGCACGTTATAACACGTTAAAGGGTAGAACCCCAATTAGTTGGTGGCTATGTAGGTTTATCTACCTTTTATGAAGTTGACCCTTTAAGAATTCCATATTATGAAGTTGTTCCATCTATCAGAGAAAATGGTACAATGTTAACATCTATCATGAAAACAGTTCTACTATATGAAGGAGTTAAGGGTAGAAGAAAAGGTGATTATGGGTTGTTGATCAAATACAGTTACTGATCTTGTTTAAGACTTTACTGTTTAAATGGAAAAGTGAATTTTATATCTTGAATTGTAATAATAGATTTAATTACTGAGAAATAAGTTTTAGTTTCAGTAATTAAACATCAAATAAAAGTCGCGACGAAGTTTGGAGATCAAAATACGAACAATTTTAGTTGAGTAATAAATTTTATCAACCTTCTAATTCTATGTCTAGATATGCATGAATATTTAAATAACTAAAAAACAGCAGAATATTGTATAAATTTAAGCATTATCTTGTGGATAAGCATTTTCTTTTTTGCGAGTATATTCATTCATTCAGAATTTCCATGAGCATTAGAGATACATAATGTTATATATTTTGTAATGGAATAATCTAAAATTAATAAACAAACAGAACTAGATTCTACTGAATAATTATTAGCTTCAAATTTGAAAATTAAATTCAGTTTAATTCGAAATAATAATTATGGTCTTCAAACTATAAATCTGTATCAAGATCAGCTTTAAACTGCGCAAATTAATATATATACAACAACAATAAATGCTCAATAATTAATTTCTATATAAAAAAAATTTCAAACACAAAATTCGAGTAATAAATAAATGTATATAAAATGCAAACAAGACATTTTTAAACGATTCAATTTTTACACACATAAAGAATAAAATGTTATTTATAACGATTTTTCTAACAAGATAAAAGCATGTATAGAATTCTACTTGAAATTTTCATCTAACTCTGCTTGCAGTAGTTATTATAGGTTTTGCTACTTTCCAAGCTCAATCAATATTTGTAGTTTAACTGAGTTATTTTTCTGCTTTTATTTGCTCAGCATAGTGTTTCCTGTTTAAGTGCTTTAGATATAATTTAAAAACAAACTGTTGTTAAGTCAACTAGATAACAATTTAACTATCTCAGAAATTGGAAGAAATAACTATTAAAAATTTACTGTTAAACAAGAATCAACAAAAATTAAAAGAGGGATTCTCCGCCTTCTTATTAGCTTGTCCATCAGGAACAACACTATGAAAACACTTAAGAGTTTCATAACAGCTTCAGAAAAAAATGGACGCAATTATTTTACTTAATAAGGAATGTGTGTACTAATGATTAAGTACTCGTCTTGTGGGTCAAGGGCCCTGGTGGATCTATACAATGGTTCGTCTTCTCTTCCAGCATCATATAGTTGCTGCACAAGAACGTCATCATGAACATAAGGTAACTCATCTGAAGGTTTTCTGTAATTTTCAACTTGGTCACTAGATGGTGCTATGGTACGATAGTTGATTTGGCTTTTATCGGAGTTTAAATCACCAGCAGCAGCACCCTCCTCTTCATAGTCAAAATCATTTTCTCGTCGCTTTTTTTCTTCATCTGAAGAAGATAAAGTTCAGTAACAATTTAAATCACAACACACACATTTTGAAAAAAAAAAAAATTTCTACTACTTGAAGACAACAGCTGATAACCTCAAACAAAAGAGATAAGGGCAAAGGCATAGCAAAGGTCACTGTAGGGAAAAGTGCTTGATGCACTTTGCAGAAACTTAGGTGTATGCGAAAAAGTAAAGCTATACTCCGTTGCAAGTTAAGAAATGAGCATTGTGGTATAGGATTTAAGTTATCACCCGCGACATAGTTCTGCTTTATTTCGTTATCAAAGTAAACAAATATGATTTCAAACCAATATAAAAGCTTTTGAAAGTTAAACACGTCAGACAGAAATTTGATTCCTGTCACCATTTACGATATACAGTCAAACCCCGCTATAGTGAACCTTCAAGGGGTCGAAATTTCGGTTCACTATAACCGGGACTTCACTATATCCGTCAACAGTTTTAACTAATGGCTCCAACGCATTACTTAGATAAATGACCTTTTTTTTTTGCACATTATTTAAGTAAATGACCAATAAAATGTAATACAAAAATGACTGAAAAATAATACGTAGTAACAAAAAATGTGTTTACTTTTTATTTTTTTGTTACTCCTCGTCTTGCGTGCAAAACAAAATTAGTAATCTTTATCTGATGAGCAATCCTCATCATCAGGTATGGAAACAATTCCCGAATCACCGATAATTTTTCCTGTTGTTGTTGTTGTTTTCGTGTCCATGGATTTTCAGAAAACATCTAAAAGTCTGGACTATTGCTGTTGCCATCTTCGGCGCCTTTTGACTGTAGAGAACAGCTCTTAGATGGTCCTCAATTGGTACCATTCCCATTTTCAAAACATGTGTAGTGAGTGCAGGGCACTCGAATATGTGTAGAAGAAAATCGTCTACAAGAACAATATTTATTATTCCTTCATCAGTTTCTTTAAATGCGAACAGAAAGACGTTTATATTTTCTGATATTTTTTATTAATTCGTATTACTTGTTAATTTATTATTGTTGTTAATAAGAAAGAAAGCAAAAAGAAGACTGTGCGACGTCGTTTCACAAGTAGGCAATATTGATATACGCTTGAGTTGGGAGATTGGCTTCCATTTAGTGTGCCATTTAGCATCCATTTAGAAGCAAACAGGCTCTCTCCGTAGGAATAATGGCTTTTTCTTAACTTTCAACAGAGTATAGCTACTCATTTAGCGTTGGACGTGTTTCCAGATTTCTGTTACTCAATCTAGCTTTCAATTGTCTATTTAAAAATTCATTATTTACCATTTTTTTCTCTTTCCTTGGTTAATATTAACGTGACAGATAGAGAGAGTTAAGAATTATTATTTATGGTTTGAGGCTTTGAATCTTGGAAACTATCAATTTTTGGAACTACAGTAGGGGACCGATTATCCGGAACGATCAAGAGCATCGCTATTCCGGATAACTGATTTTTCCGCTTTTGTGGATCGCTACAAAAAGCCGTTTTTTTTTATTGTTAAACCCAACTAAAAAAATATATATATATTTGGAAATAAACTTAAAAAGAAGAAAAAACGATGAAGTAATACACTAATGATTATTTCCAAAATAATGGTAAGGTAAACATCTTTCAAAAATGAAAGAAAAATCCTAAAATCTTAAGAGGAAAAGAAAAAAAAAATTTAAATGGCGGGAAAATTTATTGAATTTCGTTCCGGTTTTCTGAGTTCCGGATAACGGGTTCTACACTACAACATATCAAATTTTCAGCCAATTTGACAGAGAATTAATTTCCATAAAATTTGTGAGGACTATTTCATATAATGTTTTCTTTTCTACTAAAATTTTTTTTAAAAGTAGATTTTTAGTGTAGCAGTATGATTAGAGTGGTAATATGATAGTATTGGAATAGTATGGTTGAGTAATAAAATTCAATTCCTTATTGTGTGACCTAATTTAAAATGACCATTATTACGAATAACTAGAGACATTTAACTATAAATAATTAGGGTTTCCGCTTTCTACTTTTGCATTCGGTAGCGTATGAAAGCGTTTTTTTTTCCTTTTCTTTTTTTTTTTCTTTTTTTTTTTAATTACAACAAAGTTTCTGAAGACGACAAATTCTCTCACAAGGTATCATATATTTTTTTACAATTTTGTTAACTTTATTAAATTTAATAATTTTTGCGTTTCAAAATTTGACGAATTTTTTTAATTTATTGATTTAAAAAATATTACTAAAAAATTTTAGTTTAGTCACAAATTAATTAATATTTCCTACGTTGTCTGATAATGTTGACACTAAATTTTGTAAGATTTTTCCGCATTTCGTGTCAAGCTTTTTTTTTCCTTTCTCCTCATTTTTTAAGTTTATTTAGATTTAAAAATCTAGAGACCCTTTGAAACAACGTGATCTACTTGGAGTCTAATTAATCTTATTGCCAGAATTTCCCAGAAAGAGACATATAGAGAAAGATTCCTTGATTAAATTTCACACTAATTTAATGTTAAATAACAAAGGAAAAACTAACTTCCTATATTGATTGTTAGTTGATTAAAAGTTTAAAATCATTTACCTTTGGCTACATCGATTTCACTTTGCTTCCATAGATCAATTAAATCATCTGCCGTTCCTCCAACTGTTCGTAGCTTTTTAATCTGTTGCAGAAAAATATATACATTAATACAAATTACAAAACCAATGTTTCTCATTTCTAGATACAATTTTATTAAATTCGATGAATTTGTACAATGACTAATCGAATTATAGATGAGTTCATTTTTAAATGGCAACTGCACAATCACATTTTCAGGGGTACTCTGTTGCTGTAAAAATTATATTTAAAAAAAAATAAGATAATACTAGGCGTCTGAAAATTTAAGTAATTATGCCTAAGCATGTGATTTAAATCAGATTTAATTAGTTAAATAAGAAGTATCACGCTTAAGTGTCGAACCTGATTGGCTTCTGAATCGACGAATGCCAAGATTTACCAACGATGACGTAATTTGCAGGTATCCAATTGAAGATTCCAAAGATCAATTAAAGAGAAATTGAAGAAGATAGAAATGTTCGGATTATTGCGTTCTGCTTATAAAACTGTTTATTCCTACCCATGGGTTACAGTGTTGGTCGATCGATGGTACAGGTAACTGAAGAAAACTATTAAGTAACGTTTTCAAAATAACTACCATTTGAAGCAATAACGAGATGCAGTCGTTGGACAAAATTAAGAATCCCGAGCAAATATTTTAATTGAAATAGTTTGACATGCAGTAGAAAACATTTTTTACCAGCCAACAAGGCCATCTATCGACGAAATTTGTGACTAATTTTGAACTTCAATCATGAGATTAAATAACTGGTTTCCTAAGCAAAATACAGCAAGCCGTATATTTCTGTCACTTGCCGTTTGTTTATCAAATCTGCTGTCATTTTTGGTACACCTAGTATTAGATAGTGGTAGTTCGAAAAAGATTTTTATTTTTAAAACTATAAATAAACAAAAACAGTTTTAAAACCTTCTACCTTTTAACAAGAAACTTATATTTAAGAAAAATAAAAACTATAAAACATGAAAGTTTGATAAGAATTTAAAGCTAATTTGAATCGTATAAAATATTCAAATTAACTTTTTTTTTAAACTTTTACCAAGAATAAATTTAAATATCAAGGCACTTTTTATGATAAACATTATTCTAAAATATAAAATAATGTTAAACATGTTACCATAGGATGATGTTGGCTAAACATATTTAGAAAATGTTAACAATTCTTTTATTTTCCATTCTTTAATGATATTTGACATTAGTCTTGGTGATTAGAAGTTACGCCTTTACTTATTTCTTTCATTTTTTCTAATAAAAAGCAACACAATATTAAATGTTCTAACATTAAGGTCTATAAATTTAAAAAATAAAAAATTGTACAATGCTATAACGGAGAGTCAAAACGGAATAATATTTCATGAGCAACAAAGGGTTCCGACTTGTGAAAAATCCAATAAAACAATAATGACTTCCTTTTTTACCTAATGTGACATTTTTACATTAAACTGTTCCTTAATATATTTTTTGTATGGATATTTTACGAGTTGCTGGAATTTTCACAATCCACAGATATATATTATTGCCTTTATGGAAATTGTAGTGTTCGTTACCAAAAATTCTCTTGTAACAATTTAAAAATGTGGTTCAAAAATATATTGCTTAAAACCTTCACTGTTTAAAATACAAAGAAAAGAAGAAAAAAACATTATGCATGAGAAGTTTACCTCCGGTGCTAGTTCTTCTAATAAAGCTTTTCGAATCCGTTCCTGAAAAGGAAAAATTATTGTTTTGAATTTAATAATAATTACATACAACATATATTTTGCATATTGTTTTTGCATGTGATTTATTAGTATATTAATTTAAATATTACGTAATGAAACTTTTTTTAATAAAAGTGAGTAAACATGCGAATCTTCCCCTTAATAATTTTAAAAAAGAAAAAGTATATTTGATAATAAGAATAGTTTTCAGTAAAGTTGTAATAATAAGGTTTATATAAAAATAAGCTAAAAATGAAGGAAATCAAGATTAAAAGAGGATAGGAACTTTTTTGTTTTTAAATTGCACCAAAGGTCGCAACATTCATGAAATTTATTCATACTTTGGATAGCCATGCTTCAGAGCATTATTATAAGATATCCAACAGCAGGAAAAACATTTCAATTGTATTGTTAGCTGTAAAATCCAGTTGACTTTTTTTTTTAAAAAAAATATATTCATAAAGAAAAGAAAATAAATATAAAAAAATGCCAATGGGTTTATTTGATTTTTTATTATTATTAATTTTTTAGGTTATCCATCATTAAGCATCGAAATTCGAGTGAAATGGATAATCTAAAAAACGATATATTTTGAAAAATTGACGATATGTTGCTGCAAGAAACTGCGCAAGGCAGAGTTGAGGAATGCCCTCTTGTTTCCCAGACGTGACTCCTACAACTTCTCTTCTGCGAAGTTAATTTCAATATAATATCCTTCACTCTCGTAATCTCAGGATAATATCCTACAATCGTCTATTAAGAGTTACTGATCTGTAAAACAGCATTTAGAATACGGAAAAAGCCTCATAATATTATTTATTCAGCTAGAATAAACTTAAACACCGTGTTACGTAAATAGAAATATTTTCCCTACAATTCCACACATGTATCAAATGCACTCAATAAACTTATTTTAATCATTACGCTCTTTAGTCTAGCCGTAGGCATGACCAGCTTGACTCACTATTTATAATCATAATTATTATTGTGCGTATCACAGAAGAGAGGCATTTTGGCACGCATTTTAAAAATAGTACTAAATTAAGGCAAAATGGGTAATAAAAAATTGGGCTGTAAGTAGACTATACAGGGTTATTCATAATTCCCACCGCCTGTAAACGCCATTTTTCTTTACTACGACTGGCTTCAGTAGTACATGTTACTGCCATCTATCGGCAACTGCTTAAATTAAAACTTGAATACTTTCGTAATAATTTCATATGTTCTTTTTGCCATATGCGTCATCGTTTTTTTACTATAACGCTTCGAAACCCCGGAGGGAATTATGAATAACCCTGTACTTATATACATTTTACCTTATCTATTTCAGATAAGTTTTTTTTTCCATTTGCTTCTCACGTCAACAGTGTTTCTAAAACATATTTTTTAATAAGTAATACCATTTACGTTTTTTATTAGACAGTCATTAGGGGAAGAATTCACTTCTTATGGTTATAAAAAAAATTTATATAAGAGGAATGTAATTTTATAAAAATAAAGTGACCAATCGCTTTGAAAATGATCTATCTTACCTTCAACATTTGCTGATGTTTCATTTCTTCTTCAATATTCTGTTGCCGCCTGGCATGTAATTCTCTTTCCAGTTCATCTTCTTCCCCAGTTCTCTCGCTCTCTTGGCTTTGGACATTTTTGCCACCTTCACTGCAATTGTGACGTGGAATGCAATTTGGCTCGGTTGAGATGACAGCAGTAGCAATGGCACCCTCCTTGCCGGTCATCCAGCTCGTTTCTTCTGGTGTCGGTGATATGTCCGATATCTGACCAGGTGTAAGCTCCGAGTTGGTGGATATGGCTGCTGTTGGCATCGAATCTGATGTTAATTGTGCGTCGACGTCCTTTTTAAGAGTTACAGCTTCAGAAGTGGATTCAGCAACAGAGTTGAAGTTGTCGGAATCCATCAGTTGCGATGAAGGGCTGGGTGCCGATTGGTTTTTCACTTCTGTTGACTCCTTCTGAGATACTTGATTGTCCTGGTCTTTGTGGTCACCTAAAGCTTGTTCGGATTTAGATGGCTCAGAATCATCCGTGGAACGTTTTTGATTCTGATTCGGTTGGAAGTCATCCTCGAAGTACAGCTCTGGTTGAGGAATCCTTAAAGATTCGGTCAAGAACAAAGACCTTTTACTGCCGTCGTTCTCTACTCCTAGACATTCTTCATAATTTTGGGAATCGGGGTGAGATCTGAGGTGTTCCGCCAGAGATTTGATGCGATATATGAAGGTGAGAATCCATTCCCTCTCCCGTTTGTCATGCACTTGCCGCAACATTTTTGTGGCATCGGATAGAAGGGAAGACATATTTTGTGATACGTAAAAATGATAACAGTTCGTAGGTTTTTCAGGTTGAACTCCTGGTTGAGGAACGGCTATTTCTTGGTGATTGAATCCGAAGATACGAAATGGAAGAGGCAAATTCTAAAAGGAAAAAAATTATGTTTAAGTGAATTTAAATAATTTTTTATTGCAAAATGATACCTAAATGATACAGTTTAAAACCACAATTTTAAGCAATAACTGTAAAACCATACACAACAGATTTCCCAAATTTGATTATTTTTATGCAAAAATAATAACAAAGATAAAAAAATAAATTGTAATAATAAATAAAATTTAGAAAAAATTAAAAATAAAATAAAAAATAAAGGAAAATTTTTTAAATATTTAAATTGAAAAACGAAAGAAAGAATTTGACATGAACATTTAAAAACTAATTCTCATTAAGCAAGTTGATTTAATATTTCCTCTTATTTTCCTTTCAAATTGTATTAAGTTTTTATGTGACTAAAAACGGCTCTTGTGCTGAAGAATACTTAAAAAACAGTTCAAAAATATATCTTTTTCAAGCACCTATTGAGAGAATTTTCAATGATGTGCTTATCTCAAAATTACCCCTTGTTGTCTTTATTCCTCCAAGAACAATAAAAACTTCGTGAAGGATGAGGGATAAAAAGAAACAGAGAATAATGAAATTTCTATGCACTGTGCAGGCATAAAAGTCCACTTTTTTTTTCTCGCCATCTTGGATGTCAAATTGAGTTCTTGGATTTTGTTTTCTTGATGTTTTTTGTTCTTAACGGAACTTTTGATAATAAGAGTATCACATGAATTCTTTAATCTCGTAGGGAGAATTTTCGGAGGAGCACACAGTTGTTGTTATTATTATTATTAATATTATTATTATTAATACTATTATTATTATTATTATTATTAATATTATTAATATTATTATTATTAAAATTATTATTATTAATATTATTACTATTAATATTATTATTATTAATATTATTATTATTAATATTAATATTATTAATATTATTATTATTATTAATATTATTATTATTAATATTATTACTATTAATATTATTATTATTAATATTATTATTATTAATATTATTTTTATCAATATTATTATTATTATTTAAAACTTATTTTGGGGAAAATTGATACAATTTGTGAAAAAAAATTAGATTTAGAATTATTTTATAAACTATTCCAAATACCACTAAACTACACTTATAAACGTTTAAAATAATAAATGTAATCCTTTGTAATAAAATTGCAATTAATTATAGACAACATATAAAAATCACAAATAATAAAATTTTATTAAAGTCAATATTGCGTACTAAAAATAACGCAAGTGACAAAAAACTGCGACAGATTCTTTTAATATGAATAGTGGAAAGTATGAAAATATTTAATAGAAGGAGCACAAATATATATATTCTTGGAAATATACTGTCATGTTTTTGAATAACGTTCCCGTTTGAATAACGTTCGATATTATGTTAAGCATATTCTCACTACTAATTCCCTTTCAGAAGAAAGATATAGAGAAAAAAAAAAGGTTTCGATAGAATAAATAATTAAGGTTAATATTTTTATTTAATTATCATTATGATGCATCTAAATTACTATTTTTGCGAATTCTTTATATTTAAAGAAGCTTGAAACTTATTATTTTTGTTTCATTCGTATATTATGATTTATAAAATAAAATAAAATCATCCATATTTTATTCATTTCTTTCTTACAGATGATAACCATCTTTGCCAAAAAAGTAATTTTTCAATTCACCGACAGCTTAGACGTGCTTTCATCTAAGCTTCAAAAAAAAAAAAAAAAAAAAAAAAAAAATAAGATTAAACATATTTTCGTCGCTCGATTTCCATCATAGATGACAATATTCCAACGACAAGGAAATCCAACTCTTGACAGATTAAATCCGCAAGTATCAAAATAATGGCAAGGATGTAGAAAACAAGCAAATAACGCTTTTTGATATTTTTACGTACCCATTTATTTTACTATTTTTGAAATATTTTTCACGATTAAACAACAAAAATTAGTTATAAGTACCTTCCTGTACAAGTTACGCTATAATATTGTTGAGTGTGCAAAAAAATTAAACAAAATAAAAATAATAAAATAACAGAATAATTTCCTATCTCGCAATAACGCAGATGACAAGCTTATTACATCAATGTTTAAAGCAAAAAAGTTATTCTTATACTTAAGAAAAACGCTTCGAATAATTAATAACAGGAACTGATTTTAATTTAATACAAGCAATTTGAAATAACTTCTGTTTTTTGGAATCTTTAAAATGGTACAATCAACTTACGTAAATTATACGTATATTTCAAAAATAATTATCATTCTTAATAACTTTTCTTCGAATGATCGGATTTTCACGTATTAAGACTCAATCTAAATGGTTCAAAGGGTAGATTTCAAATATGCTAATTAATTAGCGCGGACAATATTTTAAGTTAAGAAATCAGACACTAAAACGTATTTTCTCTGCATAAACATACCTTTATTCCAACGCATTTGAATAAAGAACACAGTATAAAAGAATATAGGCTAAAATAATTTTTTAGCTTAGCCGTAGTGTTTCCAAAGCTTGAAATAAAGTTAAGGACATAAAATGAATAAAAAAGATTTTTTTTAAAAAAAAAATGCTTAAATAGACTAATCCCAAAAAGACTCAAGGGATAAACCACTCTCCTCCCAATGAGGTACCGCTTGTTCAAATCCCAGTGATGGCTGGTCGATACGAATTCCGCACCCGACTTGTACCGACCACAGTGTTGCCGTAAAATATCGTCAGTAGTTGACGGGTAATGAGTTAGAGTCCCCTTGCCGCCAAGTTTTTGTGGTTTTCCTCCCCATGAAGCGTAAATGCGTGTTAGTTCCATCAAAAAGTTCTCCACGAAAGCAAATTTCTCCTAATACTTGATCCAAAATTTCCCTTGTCTTCTGGGTTGGGTTCAAAATTACAAGGCTACGGAGTTAAAGAGTTGAGCATTGGTAGTCGTAAATTCAAAATTGGGTCAGCTGTTCAACGACGATTATAAAATAAAAATAAAATAAAATGCATTTTAAAAAATCACAAAAAAGAAAAGAAAATGAAGAAAAAAGTAAACACATTATTGCTAAATTGTTTTGTGGATGCTTTGAAAAAAAGATAAATCTACTACCATTATCAATTAAAACTGAAATTAAAATGCTTACCTCATTATTTTGATTGGCAATCTCTTTGGCAGGATAAGCAAAACCTATAAAAAGTAAAAAGAAGTATATATATTACAATTAGGAAATAAAAATTATTGATCACAACAGTTTGTCATTGATTCGAACAGTTTTTAAATAAAAATCCGAATAACTTTTGATATAATTATTGAATTCTTATAGTAAAAAAGTAGAGTTACACTCACTTTTGTGTTCATACAATGAATTTCTATATTATTTAATTACCGTAAAGTGGGGTTAATTTGTGACACTTTTTTCAGTTGTTTTTAGATAACTTTTAAATCTCATTGTAGAGCCCAGAACATTATGTATATACATATACACCGAAGAGCCATTACATTATGACCACCCTGCTAATAACATGTAGGACCACCTTTAGCCCTCCAAACTGCTAGCACCCGCCGTAACATTGATTCCACGAGGTAGTCTGAGGTATGGGGTACCAAGCGCTCACCGACTGGTCCTGCAATTCCCTCACATTGCGAGGGGGTTGAGTGGCAGCATGAATTTGGTTTTCCAAGTAGAACCACAAATGCTCTATTGGATTAAGGTCAGGTGAATTTGAGGGCCAAGACATGACTTGAAAGTCACAGGAATGTTCCTCGAACCAATCCATGACGATTCGACCCTTATGACATGGTGCATTATCCTGTTGGTAAACACCATCCCCAGCAGGAAAAACTGTTGCCCTGAATGGGTGAATCTGGTCTGCAACTATGCTCAAGTAGCTTACAGACGTCAGGGATTGTGCTATGAGGATTATGGGTCATAATGTGCCCCATGAAAACATTGTTCCTGGGCGAGAAACCATGAAAACTTGGGCGAGCCCATTGTTATAGATGGAGGGTGGTCATAATGTAATGGCTCTTCGGTATATATAAAAAAAGGCAATCTACGAAATATGATCCCTATAGTATGATCTGAAGAGCGGTCAAAAGATTGGACCTTGGTTTTAAAGAGTATTAAGCTTGGATTTTTAGTTCTTTTACAGCATAGTAAATAATTTTTATTGGTAAAAAAATTATTGTATACAATTTTTCGTAATGTAATTTAATTATCATATGTAATATTTCATATTCAAAATTTTTAATTAAGCTAGTATTTGTAACATATTTATTAACTTTTCTGGTTAATTTGATAACTTTTGTCCGCTCTCCTGATCAAATTATGGGGACAATATTTCCCAGATTGCGGCTATCCCCTCCCAATTTTTGAAGGTCAGGAGTCCAAATCCGTTTAAAAAAAAGGGCCATGTTTTTTAATGGATCTGATTTCGTAGCACAAAATATCATCCGCACTAAGTAATTAGCATATTTAAGATACTGTCCTCGAACCATTAAGAGTTAGTAAGTGAAAAGCCGATCATTAGATCGAAAGTTATTTGGGGTGTTTTTTTATTTGCGCAATGCAGATACAACACACCTACACATGTACAAACAACTTACCTACATACATGCATGCACGGTTTGTATGCACGTATTTACATACGATGTACATACGCTATATGCACATACCTACATATAGCGTACTGATATGTGTATGTACTTACATATACATACAGCATGTATATAATACGTGTGTGTTAAGTTTAAAAATACATACATTCGTGCACGTCCGTATGTATACATACAATATAGGTATGCATTTATGCACGTATATTCAATACACAAATGTATTCGTGTACATACAGTGTATTTAAGTATATATTTCTGCACTTACAATATATTTCTGTATGTATGTTCATGCAAAGCATGTATATGTTTACGAACTATAATTAAAAATTTATATTTTGTAAACTGAACAATAAAATTAATTTAGGCACATTTACGCATTGTGTTAGAAAAAATTCATTAATTACAATTCTGATTTCAAGGTAATCAAAATCACTTGAAGTTATGATTACATTTATCCTTGCTGTAATTATTATATTTAATTGTAAGATTATTTTCAATCGTATGAGTATTATTACTGGAAATCATGTTTGCGTGTAATTCTACATATTGGTTGCTTGTAGTTACAATTAAAAAAAATTGGCAATGAAAGAACTTGGTTATTTTAAATTAAAATTATCTGTAATCGCTGCTTGTTGTGATCAGGGGTAAAGATAAACGCTTTTTACAAGAAATTATTATTATTTTTAACTGTGACTACTTGTAATGAGGATTGCGAGTAGTTTATTGCTTTTGCATTGTTTTTTGCTTTTATTTACTATCAATTGCATTTATAATCACCTACGATGTTCGGCGACCATTTCTGTTGAATAGTATTTCAAGAAATTATGCATTTTGAATTTATTCTTGAGTAATGATTAGGGAATATAGACTATAAAAAATGATTTATTCTTTACTTAGAATATTTCTGACTAATGAATTAAATTTTATTAATTATTCACGAAGGTTTCGAATGATTATTCATTCGTCCTTATTCATTATTCTGAATGACGAAGACCCATCTCTGCAAATACCGATGTCTCACCAAAATACATTAACCATGAACTTCAGTTATTTAGCTTCCAAATTCTTCAATAGTTTTCCCACCGATTTGCACAGCGCTTCAAACAAAGGCTCATTCAAATGGAAGTTAAAAGCGATAGTAATATGCGTCAGTGCTTAAAAATGGATTAAAACATTATTTTAAAGCATAATAAACAATCTTGTTATCGAATACAGACGCAAAGGTTTTAAAATATCTCTAAAAACCGAAATAAAGTATTATTTTTTTTTTAGTTATGAGTAATTATATTATTATTTCAATCCTTATTATTAATTCTATTAGCATTATGAATTCTATTATTCCTAATAACAAAATTCTATTCCTATTATTTAAAATTATACTTTAAAATCTCAACATCAAGTATATTATTAGAAATTTTGGTTGGTGATGGGATCTCTTTTATTTGATTTCTCTTGCCGTAATCAGATGGTCGGATGTCCAATAAACTGCCCTCTTTTAGCCATAACAAAAACTGGTGCCTCTCCACGCTTATTGATATCTATGGTACTAAACTGTAAGGTATTTTTATTTACGTCGCACTAGAGCTGCAAAATGGGCTAAAACATCCCTGAGGATGACCCGGAGACAACTTACATGTGGCGTATCCCGTTATAAAGGAAGGACACATTCACACACCATCCATCCATCTATTGATAACTGAAAACATCCTCCTATCGTACAGTTGGCTAAAATACTGAATAACAGTATAGTACAGATTTATATATTCAACAATATATCATACTATTTCAATTTTTCGCTGGCATTATGACGTCAGAACAAACATTGTCTAAAGCAGATCATTTTCACATTATGATGATTAAGGAACATATTATTGATTTACACAAAATCAAGAATTGCACAAGTCACCTCCCAGCATAAAACCAACCCTTACTACTACTCAAACTGAAAAGAGATTTCGAGAGCGCTGATTGGATCTTTTGACGACGTGATCTGTGACGTACTGCTATTTCATTCTGCTTGGTAATTTTTAGCATGAAACTAGTTTGTGCAAATGATGTTTTTTAACTTGAAATGTCAGTTTTTTCTCCTGAAAAGCTGCATTCTTCATTTGTACGTGAAATTAAAATTATTTCTACCAACATTATTAGCTTCACCAAGCAGTGATCGAAATTTAGAAGAATTCAACAAGTATTATCATAATTATCAAATGCTGAATTCTTAGGAAGCTAATATTACTCTAATTTATTGAATGACAATCAATTTATTGAATGACACTGAAATGCCTAGATCGATTCACTTAAAGAATAAAAAAATATAGTTGGAATTTGACAATTATCTAATTACTATTTAATAAATTTCTCTAAGATTAGTCAGATTAAATTCACTTCCATTAAATTCAGTATTTTACACCGTGATGCCTCCTTTTATAATAAAATCAATCTAAAAAAGTATGTATTAAGTTCAATGTAGCTGCTTTCAACTTATTTTAGATATTTCCACCTGTTAGTTACATATCTTTAATATTTATCTTTAATTTTGCGTATTTCACCATGTCTCAATAAATTTTTAAGTGAGTTGAAAAAATTTTGCACACGATTAGAACATTCTTTTAGTCAAAGATAACATAATAATTGAAAAAATAACTTTTAGTAAATAATTATTTATTTTTTATAATAGACGAAAAGTTTTGAATTCTAAGGTATGCAATTTTTTTACATAATTTTAAAGTACTTAATTTTGCATGGCAAAATACAAAATTTGTGCCATATCGGTTAAATAAATTCTCGAATTTTAAACATACGACTTCTTTAAAATTCAACTTATCAGGAACTATTCAACCGATTTCGCTCCAATTTTGCATTTTCCCAAGTAAATTTATGTACTTGAAGCAAAATTGACAAAAATTTCATATCTTACAATTCAAATTTTTTTCGACCATTATTAAATAAAATAACAAATAATAATAAATATTTACTAAAACTTATTGTTTGCATGGTATTATCTTTCCCTAAACAAATTTTAAGATTGTGTGCAAAGGTTTTTCAATTCTCTAGAAAAGTTCTCGAGGTATGGCGAAAAACACAAAAAGTTAATTAGCATTAAGGGGTTCAAACTTTGAATCGCTCTCCTGATCAAACTCTGGGAACCTGATTTCCCAGATTGCGGTATTGGGGGTCAAAAATCTGAATCCGTTGAAAAAAAGGTATGTTTATTCAGAGAAAGTACGTTTTTGTATTTGATTTTGTAACTTAAAATATCGTCTACACTAATTAGTTTGCATATTTGAGGAACCATTAGGATTAAGTCCTAAAACGTGAAGATGCGATCATTAGATCAAAAATTAGGGTTAAGCCCTAAAACGTTAAACGTTGAATCATTAGGATTAAATCCTAAAACGTGAAGATGCGATCATTAGATCAAAAATTAATCAGGGTGCTCCGTTCTTCTTTTTTTTAATAATACATATATTCTTTGTCTCACTGTGTATTATGTTATATATGTAATAAAAATATATAAATTATGTTATAAGATAATGTTAGATGGTGAAATATTTGTCTTGTGACGATAAAATCTTTTTTAAGGGTAATCAAAAATACTTTTACCATGTTATTTGTATGTAAATGTTATTATTTAAAATATCAAACAATGGATCTAATCTAGTATTTACTTCCCACTGGGAAAGTTTCCTTCAACCCACACATATTTAATTTAGAAATTTTAAGAGCATGATGTACTGGGTGCAAAATAGAAAACGGACCACCCTGATTAACTTATAATCTAATCATCGAATCCATAATCTAATCTGTCTATAATCTAATATCGGGAGAAAAAAAATTTTTTTTTTTTTTATTTGTTGCAAGAGATTTTTTTAACGGATCTTGGATATTTTAGCATCATTGATTTCGAATCTGAAGTTAATTTTGCACCTAAAGCTACAGTTTTTTTAAATGACATTTTTAGCCTATTTTTTTGTCGAAATTTACAGAGAGCTAAAGAAAAAAGGGACATATCTTGAATATATTTTAATTTACTGATCGGATCTACACGGTCTAGGATTCAATCTTAATGGTTTGAGGGGGTGACATCAAATATGCTAATTAATAAGTACAGACGACATTTAAAGTTACGAAATCAGGTGCAAAAACGCATTTTCTCTGAATAAGCATACATTTTCTTCGATGTATTTGGATTTTTAACTACAAAATATGAGGGGTAGCCGCAATCTGGGAAATTTAGTCCGACAGGTTCTTCAGAAGAGAGGTCGAAAGTTTGGATCCCTTAATATTAATTTTACACTTTGAGTATTTCAGGAACTATTAAGCGAATTGAAAAATTTTAGCGCGCAATTATACAATTCATTGTATGCCATGCTTCCATGCAAAATATAATTTAGTAAATATTTATTATTTTATTTAATAGTAGTCGAAAAAAATTTTAAATGTAAGATATACAAATTTTTACATTATTTTGGATAATGCAATCTTAAATGGTAAAATGCAAAATTCGAGCGAAATCAGTTGAATAGTTTCTGAGATATCGAATTTTGAAAAAGTCGCCTTTTTACACTTTTTGACAACTTTTGTAGATCACCAACTATAAGTTATAACTGAAATGACAGCTGTTTCACAACCTAGTACTGCCTAGTAACCTGCAAACTAGTACAAAATAATTTGTCACTGGAAGTCATTTAACTGCAAGAACAGCGAGTGACCAAAAGTAACCTCACCTGTCCCAAAGTAACTCCTCTTAAGGTGCTAATGCGCCTCCAGCTTGTTTATGCTACCAAACAGAGAGCACCACAAATAGACTTTGAGGCTATGCATCTCAAAATGAATAAAGATGGAGAACTGTTCAAATATTGTATTAATAAAATTTATCTCCTACAATATAATCTTCGAATAATTTAGAAATCGCTTCCAATAAGCCATAAGGTAAAAACTTTATTTAAAAACTGTTGGTATCACTCTTCTCAAAGTTTTGCAAACATTGCACAATCTATTTATAAAACTCCCGAGCGTATATACAAAGTAATAACAAACTATATTCCAGAACAAACTCCGAGAACTTTTAAACCCATCATTTTTTGATCGATGAGGAAGAAATCAATTAACTTTCTAGAATATTTTTGTTGAGAAGCTGCAAAAACTTTCCAACACCTTTCAAAGTGAAACTTCTGAGAAAAATACATCCCTAATCCCAGTGGAGCTTCTTTCTTCTTTTTTTTTTAACTCTCAAACTATTCACGGTAAAAAAAATAAAATTTCAAAAAGAAAGTAGGGTTAATCTTTTAAAATGTTAATAATTTATTGCGTTCAGAGTGAGTAATATTTTACGAGGTGTAATTTTAGCAACAAAAAAAAATACTTTTCTTGGCTATGAAACCACAGGAAAAAAGCTTTTTTTTTACTACGATGTCAAGGAAATAAATTATGAAGCCATATTTGGAAATTTACTCTCAGAAAAGTCCTTCAATAAGTATATTCCAAAACTGGGGTTTTTCTTTATTTATTAATAACACACTAAAATCTTTTATATTTAAAAAAATGCATATAACAACTGTATTTTTATGTACTTTTCTAAAAAATAGTGTTGACATTTAATATTTACAAACATTATAAAAAGAGAAAATTCCCATGGATTGGGAACCACTGCTTCAGAGAAATTTTGATTTAATGATTAGAATTGTAAGTACTGTGACAAAATCGATTGGAGAGAGAAGAATTAAAATATGACAATTAATTATAATTTTTTATGTCAATAAAATACAAGCATTAATATTATATAAGTGTTAATACAGTAAAGGTTAAAAATACATTTAATTTTTATTAATTGACATATTTTAATATTGCTCATAATTTTTAGAAAGTTAATCTGTGCTTTTTCTAGAATTCGAAATCTTCTTTCGCGAGAACGATGACGTGAACACCTTACTCTCCAGTCTTCAGAATTACATCACGATTTTTAATTATCATAAACAAAGTGCTTTTTAGTATTTTGAATATTTTAAGCAACATGTGGTTTCGGTGTTATTCCTTTGTCCACTTCCTTGAATTTTTTTAATTTATGTTCTGAGCATATAGCGTTAATCTGCTTACGAGCAGCCAATTTCGTTTAAAATCGTTGAGAGAATTGTTAAATCTAAGCAAAAATAAAATCAATTACCACGTGCTTTAACTCAATCATCTCTTACAACACTTCACAAAGCGAGAAAATACAATTTTCAAACAAGAACTTCGGAACTGAACCTTTTGAAAATGAATTCGCAAAGGTTATGAATGCATACAAGAAACTCTTGGGGTGTTTCGACCATGAAGATACAATATACATTCCAATACAATATGAATATTTCACATTGCAATTCAATATGCAATTCACAATTCAATATGCAATTCACAATTCAATATGCAATTCACAATTCAATATACAATTTCAGTACAATATGCATATTTCACAATCTTTTTGATCATTGAATGCTCCCAAAACCCCATATGTTAAGAAAAGGTAGTCCCGTCACTCTTTCTTCATTCATAGAGATTCGCGTTTATCGAGCGGCAGCATAGGTGTAGCGTCGGAGGGCACATGCCCCCACCCCTCAATAGTTTTCAAAAATTTTAGAATTTATTTTAAAAATTACTTCTTC
This sequence comes from Parasteatoda tepidariorum, assembly GCF_982258835.1. Lineage (NCBI taxonomy): Eukaryota > Metazoa > Arthropoda > Arachnida > Araneae > Theridiidae > Parasteatoda > Parasteatoda tepidariorum. The sequence goes on along the minus strand of NC_141761.1, from coordinate 46,934,019 downwards.
TTAAAGCCCAATCGGCTATTTTTTAATTTAAATTTTTTTTTCTTCACAATGCCTGCCTGGGGAACGACATTTCTTCAATACAGGCATCTAAAGGGCAGATTTGACCACTCTTTCAGGGGCACCATATTAAGTGGACTGACGCTGCTTCCACAGTAAAGACAGATAGTACAGAGAAGGAAAGAGCACCCATGCCTTGCCCGGGATTCGAACCCAGAACCTTCCTGATGCAAGGCCAGTTCCATGACCCCTACACAGATCGATCAGCAGTTAGAATATAAAAGCTTCAAAAAATTTATATATATATATATATATATATATATATATATATATATATATGTCCCATTTTCTCTCTCTTTCCTGCACTTTGACTGTAATTGAAGTATATAAATATATAATAATCTGTTTTATTGTACCTGTTAAGTTTATAATTTAGAGGTATTGAATTCGGATCTCTCCTTAACCCTGGATGCATCTTTGTGATGTCATCCTCTAAATTGTGCTTCTTCTTCTTCAACTTGACAAGGGCTCATTATTTGTACTTTATAATGAGCACACAACACATAGTCTACTTATGCAGGTGTGATAATCAATAAATAAATTCGCAATTTATTATTCTTGCCTTCTTACACCTACTGTTGCTTTTGTTTACTTGTAAACGACACAGTTTTAATGAATTATCCAATATTCCCTTTTCGATTTTATAAAGATTGTTTTAAATTTTAAATTACACAAAAAAAATATATTTAAAAAATATATTGTAAAATATATTTTTTATCCTGTTTTTTGCGTTCATTTGCTGACAGGCAATGTTTTCCTAAGATGTTCCCGTTATTATTTATTTATTAATGTATATTTCATTAGTATTTATTTATTTATTATTATTATTTAGCTATTTATTATTATTTAGCTATTTATTATTATTTAGCTATTTATTATTATTTATTTATTAACATTATTCTTTTTATTATTTACTTTCCTCTTGCTCGTTTTTTTTTAATAAGAAAAGTGTATTCACTTCTTTATGAAAAAGTAATAGGATAAATGCAAGAAAATTTAATAAAAAAATTAAATATTTTATAATTCTAGATATTTAACTCTGAAAAGTGCAAATAAGGGAAAATAAATTATTCCTACTTCACTTCACTTTACTAAAAAGAAATAACAACATTCTTTTGTTTGATTTTTGTCAGACAGATTTTGCATTTAAAACTTATTATTCAAGATGCGGAATTGAATGCATGCATATACGAAACCATCTTACATAAATCGCAAAAGCATTAAATCGAAACTCTCCTCTGCGAATTCTCCAGAACAATTCACATTTCATGTCACTCTTTTTTGAATACAAAAGACACGATTTAATTTTCCGTTCCAAAATTCAAATCGAAGTCAAACTCTTGACTTACCTCCCGTCATGGTCAAGAGAAACTCCATCCCAAAAAGAACGAGGAAGATCTCACGCCCTGACATGTTTTTTGATGTTCTAAAGTAATAAATGGATGATTATGGCCGGACACTAGGACACTGGGATACAGGACAAGACGCAGGAAAGGAGAGTGACAAATCTGATGAGAATCCAGGAAGAAAAGACATCAAGGGATACAGGGAGAATGATAGAGGGTACTTTGTGACGTCAGAGAGGATCGATACCTTGAGTTGATTTTTCAAGATGGCGCGATGTGTCCGCACGTGGAGAGAGGAGTTGGGAATAAAGATTCAACCGAGTGACCTTTAATTGAATTCAGAACAAGGCACGTGTGTCGACTATATGTTTTTCCATGTTTCTGGAAATGACTGGGAATCTATTGTAGGTTTTTTTTTTCTGGACCTAGATCTAAACCTCCAAAGCTACATTCAAGGTTAGCTGCCGAATTTAAGATGCTTACGTATTGTTTTTTCGACAACATTCGATGTTTTTTATCCTTGATTTGCTTTAGAACAAGGTTAAAAAAAAAAAAAAAATTTGAAAAATCGCAAAATGCAAAAAAAAACTTTAAAATTTGCCTATTTCATATATTTAAATCACATTTAAAAGTTCGTTGCAACATTTTGTCGCTGAAGCAAACATATTTACCTTTCATCCTTTTTTTAAAATTTTTTCGTAATAAAATATTTATCCTAAGTGAATTGCTTTGTGTTTACAAATTGCCGATAAGGACTGGGAAATGCTAGAAAGTAAATTAAATGATCCTCTGTAATTTTTGACGTCATTGGCAAAAATTTCAATGCTTACAACATAGAGGAAAAAATCGAGAATGTATGGAGTAAATGAAGAATGTCAACTGCCTTCCCCCTTCATATGCCACCACAAAGCATCAAAATTCCATAAACCAAAAGTAATATTTCATAGAAAACAAAAAGGTTAACAATACTAAAAGTTATTAAAATGCAAAATAAATGGTAGCAGTTGGAACAAAAGTGGTAAGAATTCTAAGAGTATTCTATTTTCCGTACACGATTTTCAAGATACAAGAAAAATGTACTTTCGTCTGCGACTTTTTAGTGCAATAGGAAAAGCCCATAGTTGTTTTTTAACATTTTTGAAGTTATACTTCTTATGCGACTTCCAACAAGGTTGCGTTAAACGTTTAACGCTACATTTTTATTGGCCGGGAAATCACGTGGTAGGATCCAGTTTTCCCTCATTCATTTCCATATTGTTTTGGTTCTCACTAGCATAAAAGTCATAAAAGTATTGTTTTTCTATAAATATTTTTTTAGTTTGTTTTGATACACATATAATTTAATAGGGTAGTATTTTTTATTTTCTAACTTAGTGGATAACAGTTGTAAAAAATGAGTGAAAACAATCCCACGGACAATGCTACGGATTTAAGGTTATGTCTAGGTACGTCTCTTGTGAATATCAATTGATTGTTAGGTTTTCTCTTATGAAATTACAGTATGACGCATTCACATATATTATTAATGCAAATACATTTTCCATGGCGAGACGATGAGGCAACCGCAAGCACTTCCACTGGTTCAAGAGGTCCAAGAGGGAAAAATGCACAATTTTACCGTTATTAAAGAGCACAGAAGCGAGCGGAGCAGGAAAAAGAGTCGTTGAATAGAGCTAGTGATCCTTCTACGACTGCTGATTCTTCTACAATTAATGTCGCAGGTTGCGAAGTTTAACTTCTTCCACGCGGAGGGACTCCACGCACTTTTTTTTATTTTTTTATTTTATTTATTTTTTTAAATTTATTCTAGTATTATTAAAGTTATGTTTAGCATATATCAGTAAACTGATTCAACGTCTGAAACTAATTTATTAGTTAACTTCACCTCTGCATAAATCACAAAGACATTTCTAAGATTCGCTGGCCTTTTTCACAAATCTCCAAATCGTGAATACAGCATATGCTTAAGGAACATCCAGACTGCATGCGATTGCCCTAGACTTGCGTGTGAATGTTTAGAAACTACAAGTAAGACGAATTGCCCGCGCAACCGTGAATCTAACAAGAATAGCTTATAACCTATAACCAGACTATATCTTTTCATTTTATATTATAACCGGTGTGGAACATGCAGGCAAAATTTTGAATTTACGATTATCAATGTTCAACTCCGTAGCCCTGTAATTTTGAACTCAACTTAAAAGACGAGGAAGCTCCTGGATCAAGCATTAGGACACATTATTTTTCGTGAAGGAATTTTTTATAAAACTAAGCATTTCGCCTAAGCTCGCCTTATAACGCATTTGCGTTATAAGGCGAGGAAAACCACGAAAACCTAGAATATGGTTAGTTGTTGCTGTAGTTCATTTACGTCGCACTAGAGCTGCACAATGGGCTATTGGCGACTGTCTGGGAAACATCCCTGAGGATGATCCGAAGACATGCCATCACAACTTTGATTCTTTACAGAGGGGGTGGCACCCCGGCTTCGGTAGCACGACGACCTGCGCGAAATCGAGCACTTTACGGTAGAACAGTTTAACGTGGACCAGTACCGCACACCCTCGGTCCCTACGCAGACTGATTCAAGTGGTCACCCACCCACACACTGACCGCAGCCAGTGGTGCATGACTTCGGTGATCTGCTGGGAACCGTGTCTTAACGATCAGTCCACTGCGGGACTATGGTTAGTTCAACGGGATTCTGACCCACGATCCGTCTACCACTGAGGACATTTTACACCAGCATTATGGTTGGTGCGATCAGGGAGTAGAATTCGTATTAGCCAGTCACAGCTGGGATTCGAACATGGGTCATCTCATTGGGAGGCGAACGTTCTATTCCTCAAGCCACCAAGGCTCTAAGGACTACATCATTGCACATGCCTTTGAATTTAGGCTTGGTGACGAAGAACAAGAATGGAATCCATTCAAACAGTATGAAACTTTTTGCAAAAGAATACTTCTTTTCTCTCCTCAATATCACACATCATCCCATCAAGCGTTGCTTTAGGAAAACATGAGTCCGGCATTACGATACAGTTGAGAATCTCATTGATCTCAACATGGGTAGTTAAATTAATGCCCAACTATATAGTTTACTCATTAAAGGAAGGGGTTTCGAAATACTGTAGGTAACACATACTGGATGTTTTAAATGACGCAACTGATTTTTTAATTAAAGATAAAGAAATTAAAGACGTCAAGCCTAACGTTCTTCTACGGTAAAGAATTAATCGTTGTAAGCAGAAGAAAGAAAACGTTTAAAATATTGATAAACTTTTCTGAAAGACCGAGATTTTGTATTCTTCTTGATGTTGAACACACAAAAGGCCAGAGACTATTATTTTTTGTACATGTTTACAAATAATGAAAGCCTGCTCAAAAAATTAACCAAAAACTTAATATGTGAGCGAAATGAGAACATGAAAAATGCATCTGCGTTGGCATAATGACACTGAGGATACCTATCATAGAACACTCACCTAATTCCCTGTGGAACTTTCTTCTGCATCCTAAAGTGAGAATTGCAATAAAAGTAGCTCATTTTACGTGTGTAGATGGAAACAACCCTCTAAAAAGTTATATGGTAACTCTGGAGAACCTGACAATGAAAAATGCGTATACAGTGGTGTTGAATTCAGCCAATAAATAACGATGAGACCAATCAATGAAAACTACAGTATTTAAAGAAAAACTTGAAAATTGAAGATGAGCTGGAAATGTAGCTGCTGCTGAGACAAAAAGGATTCACACAGTTACATCTCCTTGGGTGGCAGTAGTTGTTTGCAGGTAAACAAAAAGGGATGTTACCGAACAGCTCTCAGTCCATTTATTCAATTTCTGAGATCAATACTTAATGGAGGTATCCAAATAAAGATCTACGTGTGTAGAGCAATTTTATTAAAGGGGGAAGATGTAAGATGGGGTAAAACTCATCAAGAAATAAAAACAACATATAGGCAACACTATACGTCCCTGTCAAGGGTTCAAGAATGAAGTTCGATTAAGAGGGAGTCATTTGTATTCACCAATTACTTTTATTGGAAATGACACGTGGAGAGAAGCAAGGTTACGAAATTCGCGCAAAGGAGTTCTCAGATAAAATAATCATTCATGCGTAGGGTTGAAATGTAGGTTGCACGTGGTATTTTATTAAATTAGCTTTAAAATTTTACGATGTCATTGCTGGAAAAATATTATGCTTCACCTTTATTTTTCGTCTCAAACTACCAATTGGCAAAATCTATAAATAGCTAATACTCATTTAAGCTGCTCGTGTCACACTATTAGCGTTTTAATTTGCATACAATATCACACAATTTTGTTTAGTCTTATTTTATCTTTTTTGCCTCACTACAATACATTTTTTGCTGTAGCAATTCAAACCATCATCGGTGTATGTTTCAGAACTGAAATAAGCTCGTAGCAGAAAAACTAATGAAAAGATATAGCAGTGGTTGTAAAAATGCAGTCATTTCTGAGTCTTAGAAAGTAAATAAATAAGTTACTGTTTGAAATGTTTTATACGCTAGAAATACTACTAATGTCATTTCCACATATTCAAAAGTTAAAGAACAAATGCATTTTATCGGAGAACTAGCGAAATTAGCGAACCAAATCAAGTGAAATTTAAAATAAAAGTACATCAAAGCATGACAAAAATGAGCCCGAACTCAAAATCTGAAATTAAAATTCATCACAGCAAGACAATTCAAAAATAGTATAGCAAAATGGCAATTTTTGGGTTGTGTCCGACTTTGACAGCAATGCAGATCTCTCTCTCGTTCTTTTCAACCAGGTTGACAACTATTTTGGGACGATGAAAATCATTTTGATCCAAATATATCAGATATGATATATAGGATTCAGGTTTGGAGATCTGGCTGGTCACTCCATCCTCTGAATATTTTCGGCTTACAGTCTGTTCAACCCAGCGTGAACGTGTGGTGTCCTAGTAATAAAAATGAATCGAGGACCGACAGCGCATTTGAAAAATCTACGATCTCTGCCATATGCCTAAATTGCCATATAATAAACAACAATGTTGCAAAAGATGATATATCCATTCAACTTTCATTGGTAATTATGTATCAACTTTCATGGTGCATCAAAATCTACAATTTCAACAGGGTGCTTAGCCAAATTATTCAATAGAAAATAATCACCTTTCAAGCACTTTTCAAGCCCTCAAAAAATATTTTTAAGCACTTTAAAAAAAATCATAATTTGGCAGGGTTGGAAAGTTTTTGACAATTGACAGTTTTATCTTGTATTAATTATTCTTGTAAAAAAAAAATTTGGCATTGTTTTTGACAATTGTCAAAAATCATGAAATTTTGAATCATGGGAAACGAATGGCGTTTCCATACGCTATGAACTGACGATGTGCTGAAATAGATTGGGGTTGAATTAATTGTGCAAACGTTGAATAGAACAATGTGAACTGTGCCTTTTTGCATAATTCGAAGGCGAAAATCAACATATTAACGAAAAAATCTTATTTTGAAAAAAATTAAATACTTTTTAAAAACACCCAATGAAAAATGCACCTTTTAAGGGCTTTTAAAAAACGAAAATCGAAAATAAGCACCTTTAAGCACTTTTTAAAAACGCTACGCACCCTGTTCAAATTAACACAAAAAAAATATTTAAAAAGCTTTGATTTTTTATCTAAACAAAATAAACTTTACGGATTATTTTATTTAAAATAGATTTTATGGATTACATCTTCCAGGCAACGGTACATATGTTGTTCCCGGCAGGCAGTAATCACAAAATTTGCATAAAATATCCTCAAAGTAGACGGATCAGTATTAAACCATCAGGTGAACCTTTCATTATCTCCCACCCCGATACTTGGATGCTTAATGCTGGAATTCCCTTGTCTTCTGAGTCGTATATATATTTATTGCTTACTTCGTTTACCTCATAAGTTGAGAAAGAAACATTATTATCAATTTTGTAAAGGCATGCATAAGAATAAAAAAATTAAACATCTGTTTTAATTTCAATTGTGAAACAGTGAATTTATTAAGTCTAAAAAAAAACCGTGTGTCTTATCACCTATCAAGATTAATGTATTATGAGATACACAATTGTATCAGGGATCTCTGCAGAATTTTGGTTGCCGTAGTAACGGGAACACTATTTCTGTATCAAATGCTATGGATCCAGGATTTGATAGAGAATCAATATCAGGCTCGCTTCCTTTTTTATCGCAGTTCAGGAACGAAAATAAATCAGTGTGCCGTAGGAAATAATTTTCTAACCGTCATTCTAGCAAACTGAAAACTTTATTTTTTTTACTTTTTTTAGAATAATTCTTCATTTTCACAAATTTTTCATTTGGAGCGTATCCAAATCGGAAGGAGTTAAAAAATAAATTGAAGGTGTTTTTGATGAATGCATCTAACAGCATTTGTACGTTAGAAACCATCTATTTGTTTATTTTTTTGATTTTATGCAAACTAAAATAACTAAAAACTGATGAAGAATTTATAACTTCGATCTACGGAAGCAGCGCTGATGACGTAGGTACCCTCCTATGAAAGGGAGTTGCCAGAATTAACTTTTACTTTTACTTTAACTTTTACTTTTTAGTTACTTTTTAAATTTTAAAATAATTACAGTGTTTATAGTAGGTAGGTACTTTTATTTACGTCGCACTAAAGCTGCACAATGGGCTACTGGCGACGGTCTGGGAAACATCCCAAAGAATGACCCGAAGACATGACATCACAATTTTGATGCAGAGGGGGTGACTTCCCTGCTTTTTTAGCCCGAGCTCGTGAAGTCGAGCACTTAACAGTAGAATAGTTTAACGAGGTCCCGCAGGCACTCACGGAAATGCTCACGGTTTCGGCACCGCTTGGCATTCTTGGCGGAAACTTTTAAGTCAAACCTGCTCTGTCGCCAAATTGCTTTTGCGTAGCGTTTATAAACAAGGGATAGAATTGTTTTCACTATTTTATTACAATTTTTTTCATTGTTTTTGTGTTTTCATAAGATCATGTAACTCAAATATTAAAACACAAAGTTCTATTTGCAATATTTAGTAATAATTTTAATTAAATCTTTCAAATTTAGTTTTAATCTGAACTTCTAAGCTGGAATTTAATTTTAAAATTTTATCTGGAATAAAATCAAACTGAAGAAACAGAGAAACTCTTATGTCAAGGAATTGTAACTAATTTTATTATACATGTTAATTTAAGTTTTTAAAACTATTTACAAAAACATCTGAAATATATTTCATATTAACAAAATAGTTTACTGTTGCATTCTAAGGATAAATTATTTTAATTGTATAATTTGCTTTTGTAGATCCATTTCCTAAGATATTCCCCAATTAATTATTATTTGTGTAGAAATATCGATTTTTCTGTGAAGTATTTCTTATTATTTATTTTGAAACTACCATTAATTTTTTTTCTTATACTATTATATAATATCTTATTTAGTAATGTTATAAGAAATGGCAAAATTTTTAGTCGTATAATTATAAAATAAAACTTGGCTCTTGTACTTGCATTTGAGTAAAATAATGTTAAAGTAAATTTGATCGGATTAAAATTAAATAAAACTTTTTTTTCTGAATTTTTATAATTTTTGAAACCTTCAAAATACTGAAGTAGTGTCATTAAAATCTTCATCTTATTGAAAATGAATAAAATAATAAGGTTAAAGTAAAGTGCTGCGTATGAGAATGAAATAAAAAAAATTTTTGGAAACTTTTATTACTTTTGAAACTGCAAACAAATGACTAAAATGATAAGGTTAAATTAAAGCACTTTAAATGTATTAATTGCTTTCTCAGGTCTATTTTTTCAGATCTATCTTAATTTATTATTTGCGTAAAAGTATCGATTCCTTTGTGAAAAATTTCTTATATATATTTCCAATTTAAAATTATCACCTTTTTCTGATTAAATGTTTTATTTGAGAAAAAACGATTTAATAAAATCTCCTCCATCTGATAAAGCAAACAAGTGAGGCAATTTTTTTTAACTGTATAGCTGTGTTCTTTAACTCATTTCTCAAATCTATTATAGTTCATTATTAGCGTAACAATGTGTTTTTCATTGTGAAGAATTTTTATTATTATGCATTTGGAGTAATTACGCATCTGAAATGCTGAATTTAGCGATAAAGATAATTTTTGCAATGTACTGCAATAAAAATACCTTATATAAAATTTTCTTACATTTGAATTGGAAACTGAATGCAATATGCCTTAGTATATAGTGAGCACACAAGCCTTTATATATATAGCATAGTAAAGAATGGTAAACTGTCTTAGCAAGTAAAATAATAAAATAAAAAAACAATAGATTTTACACTTTCAAGAACAATAATAATAAAAAAAAAGAAGTTGAAAAGTAAAATATTTACAAGAATCTATTTTTAAATAAAATTCTGAGACATAAACATTAAATTAAGTATGAATTTTTCATTCAAAACGAAAACCGCTTATAAAAAATACACGAGCGGTGTGAAGATAGAAGTGAATAAGAAAGAAATTTTTAACTAGAATAGAACCATCATTTTCCTACTCAATCAACGTAATAGGGTTGCACGCTGTAGCAAGATGTGACGCATAGATCGGTTGGGTTACCATATTCTTAATTTTGCGGTCTTCAGAGAGCTTATTCTCGACCGCGCCAAGCGGTGCCGAAACCGTGAGCATTTCCGTGAGTGCGTCCCGCAGTGGACTGATCGTTAAGACACGGTTCCCAGTAAAACACCGAAGTCAAGCATCACTGACTGCGGTCAGTGTGCGGGTGGCTGACCACTTGGATCAGTCTACGTAGGGACCGAGGGTGTGCGGTATTGGTCCTCGTTAAACTGTTCTACCGTAAAGTGCTCGACTTTGAGTGCAGGTCGTTGGGCTACAGAAGCAGGGGTACCATCTCCTCAGCAGAGGATCAAAATTGTGATGGCATGTCTTCGGATCATCCTCAGGGATGTTTCCCAGACCGTCACCAATAGCCCATTATGCAGCTCTAGTGCGACGTAAATGAACTACAACAACAGTTTAACGAGGACCGATACCGTGCACCCATCGGTACCTACTCAGGCTGATCGAAACGGTCACCCACCCGCTTACTGACCGCAGCCAGTGATGCTTGACTTCGGTGTTCTACTGGGATCTGTGTCTTTACGATCAGTCCGTTGCGGGACAGATAAAGTATGAATATATTAAATTCTTCATTATTTTTTTAATTGCTTGAAAACGAAAGATTTTGAGAGAATGATTTTGCAGGATAACAATCATAATTGACATCACTTATTTTTCAATTCTTATGTAAAGAATATAATATTTAATTAAGCATTCAATTTAAGGTGCAAGTGATAGGTAAAATTTATTTTTACGCTTATGAGTTATTTTCATCAAAATAGATATGAAGAAAAAAAACTCTACCAATAAATTTTTTTTGGTCATTCTGTATATTTTCAATGACTTAAAATGCATATTTTTAGAGGAGCATCATAACAAAATTATAAAAAAAAATATAAAATGGAACTAAAAGTTGTTAATTATTTATTAATTTGCATTATTGTTTTTTTAAGGTGTAATAGAAATTTATTTATTTTGTGTGTGTATGTGTTGCAAAGAAGGCGGTGATCCACATAATGTTGGGAGCCTTATGTGGATCACCTAATCTAAAACAAAAGAAGTTTTGCATGTGACTTGTTTGATTTTATTTTATAACCAACTTTGATCAACTGATCCATTTTTTGGGTTTACAACCCTCAATTTGAGCTTCTTAACCTTGTAATTTTAAATTAAATCCAGAAGACAATGAAACTCCTGGATCAAGCAATCGGAAAAACTAGTCCTGGTGGAGGTCTTTTTGATAAAACTCACCCGCATTTACTCTAGGTTAACGAGCCACGGTTAACCCGACGGTAGCGGGATTCAAACCTATATTTCGTCCAGCATTGAGGATATTTTTATGTCAATGTGGTCGATGCAATGTGGGAACAGATTTCATATCAACCAGTTATCGCTGGGATTCGAACCTGCTTTAACTCATCGGGAGACAAACACTCTATCTCCTAAGCTACCACGGTTTGTGCTTTGTTTAACCGATCTCCAGTCCGTCGCCATGATCAAACCTATAACCCTAGTTTCAACTGGAATTTTGGGCTGTGCTACATCCAGCAGCGCACTAGACAGAACTGAACATGAGCAACCTATTTCGATTATCTTAGTGTCACTCCTCTTGATATTGCTAACTCAGATGTAATTTGCTAAGATTTAGGAACAATTCCAATCAAGCGCGTGGGAAACATTACTTTTCATGTTGTTGTTAATTTACGTCGCACTAGAGCTGCACAATGGGCTATTGGCGACGGTCTGGGAAACATCCCGGAGGATGATCCGAAGACATGCCATCACAATTTTGATCCTCTGCGGAGGGGATGGCACCCCCGCTTCGGTAGCCCGACGACCTTCGAGCGAAGTCGAGCACTTTACGGTAGCACAGTTTAACGAGGACCAATACCGCACACCCTCGGTCCCTACGCAGACTGATCCAAGTGGTCACCCACCCGCACACTGACCGCAGCCAGTGATGCTTGACTTCGGTCATTACTTTTCATTGAAACAAAATTAATTAAAACTGGGTTTTTTTTTGGGGGGGGGAGACTGTTAGACATTTAAAGAAGTATGCATACTCTGAGATTTAAATCGTTTTGTACAAGACTTTCTTTAAAGCAGGGACTGTATAATTGAGAAAATAATGACACTTTTTCAGCAATAAAAAATATAAATTGGAAAAAAATTTAAAACAGGAATTACATTATTAAATCAATTTACTTAATTTCCATCTTCGTCGTATTTTTATTATTATTATTTATTTGTTATTATTATTTCTTATTATTATTATTATTTATTTATTCATTTCAGTTCCTTATTCCATCGGTTTGGATTTCATTTCCCTATAAAATAGATTTTTCTCCTCTTAATTCATGAAAGATATCTCCAATCTAGACAATTAAGGAATAACAACTGCTATAGTGCAAAAGAAAAGTAAATTATACTTCACTATAGAAATTTTATCTGTGATTAAGTTTAAACTGATTTAATTAAGTTTCTGCCGATTATTTAATTAAGTAAGCATTTAAATTGAGTGAACTAAACATTTAGTAAATGACGTAAAGAGGTATTTAATTAAATTATCTCTTTAAATTTAATTAAAAATTTTTGAAATTGAAGAGGAAATCTATTATATTACGAAGTATTTTCATTAGATTTTATTAAATAAGTAGTAATTTAAATTACTGATATCAATGGCAAATAGTTGTAACCCTTTTTAAAAAATATCGTCATTCCATTTAAATTAATAGGCCTGTGCATTAAATTAAAAAATGTAATTTATCTTTACGTAATAAAATATTTCAATCTTAATCACTCAACAAACAACTAAAATCCTCATTTTGCAATATCATCGATCCTCGAAACTCTTAAATTAAATTAGCGGAGATGGGTTTTACTAGCGAAAACGAAGTTTTCTTTGCATTTCAAAAGGGTATTTTGTGAGAGAAGCTTTTAGAAACTCTTCATTAATCCCTTAAGCAATTTAAAAGATCCGCGTATTCTTCCTCCGCGACCATGCCAAAAGATCTTTAAAAATGAAGGCGCGCTTTAAATTCATTAACGAACTGAAGAAAATACTTTATTCAAGAAAATATAAAGGAAAATGTCCCATTAAATAAGGTAAGAAATATAGAGGCTTTTCTTATTTCTTTTTTTTTTCTTTTTTTTTTTCGAATGAAGCACTTGTTCAGTTATTTCCTTTATTTAGATAGTTATTTCAATAAAAGTTTCCAGAAGTAAAAAATTCTGAAGTTTCCCTATGCGTACCTAAAGTGAATATGACTAAAATTTTATGCATACATTTTATTATAACTTCGTATAAATTTTGATTAAAATATTTCAATATAAAATTTTTGAGTCGTGGTGTTTCAGGAGGTAGAGTGCTCTCCCCATGAGGTGTCCGAGTTCGAATCCCTGGGATGGCTGGTCGATACGAATTCCGCACCCGATTTGTACCAACCACAGTGCTGACGTGAGTTTGAGTCCCCTTGCCGTCAGGCTAACCGTGGGAGGTTTTCCTCTCCATGTAACGCAAATGCTGGTTAGATCCATTAAAAAGTCTTCCACAAAGACAAAATTTCTCCCAATACTTGAATCAGAAGTTCCCTTGTCTTCTGGATTGGGTTTAAAATTGCAAGGCTACGGAGTTGAACATTGTTAGTCGTAAACTCGAAATTGGATCAGCAGTACAATGGCGGTTATAAAGTAAAATATAATAATTTTAACTTTCTTTTTTATCTCTGTACTTAGGTAGCGCAATTTCTTTTCTTTCATTTATAGGTCATTTGTACAGTTATCTTTTTAACTAATTTCAATAAAAGTTCTTAAAGATAAAAGAAAAAAAATCTGTAGGTGGCTCATAATTGTCTAAAGTGTAAATAATTTAAAAACTGTATAAATTTTTTTTATAATTTTGACTCATATATAATTTAAATATTTCAATAAAATAATTTAAATTTTTTTTTATCGATGAATTTACGTAGTACATAGTTTTTATCACAGCACAGTTGTATATTGTATACTTATCCTTTTAGTTAGTTATTTCAATAAAAGTTTTCAAAAATAAAAGAATCTAAAATTGGCTCATTATTATCTACAGTATAAATGACTAAAATTTTATGAAGCAACTTTATTAAGTGCTCCACGAAGGTAAATTTCTCCCAATACTTGTCTTCTGGATTGGGTTTAAAATTACAAGGCTACGGAGTTGAACATAGGTAGTCGTAAACTCGAAATTGGATCAGCAGTTCAACTACGGTTATAAAGTAAAATATAATAATTTCAACTTTCTTTTTTATCTCTGTACTTAGGTAGTGCAATTTCGTTTCTTCCTTCAAAGGACATTTGTACAGTTACTTTTCTAATTAATTTCAACAAAAGTTCTTAAAGATTAAATAGGTCGTCGAGCTACCGAAGTGAGGGTGCCATCCCCTCCGCAGAGGATCAAAATTGTGATGGCATGTCTTCGGATCATCCTCCGGGATGTTTCCCAGACCGTCGCCAATAGCCCGTTGTGCAGCTCTAGTGCGACGTAAATTAACAACAACAACAACGACAAAGATTAAAAATCTGTAGTTGACTCATAACTATCTAATGTGCAAATGATTAAAAAAATATATAAATTTTTTTTATAACTTTGACTAAATTGTAATTTAAATATTTCAATAAAACAATTTCAAATTTTTTTTTATCGATGAATTTACGTAGTACAAAGTTTTTATCACAGCACAGTTGTATATTGTATACTTATCCTTTTAGTTAGTTATTTCAATAAAAGTTTTCAAAAATAAAAGAATCTAAAATTGGCTCATTATTATCTACAGTATAAATGACTAAAATTTTATGAAGCAACTTTATTAAGTGCTCCACGAAGGTAAATTTCTCCCAATACTTGTCTTCTGGATTGGGTTTAAAATTACAAGGCTACGGAGTTGAACATAGGTAGTCGTAAACTCGAAATTGGATCAGCAGTTCAACTACGGTTATAAAGTAAAATATAATAATTTCAACTTTCTTTTTTATCTCTGTACTTAGGTAGTGCAATTTCGTTTCTTCCTTCAAAGGACATTTGTACAGTTACTTTTCTAATTAATTTCAACAAAAGTTCTTAAAGATTAAATAGGTCGTCGAGCTACCGAAGTGAGGGTGCCATCCCCTCCGCAGAGGATCAAAATTGTGATGGCATGTCTTCGGATCATCCTCCGGGATGTTTCCCAGACCGTCGCCAATAGCCCGTTGTGCAGCTCTAGTGCGACGTAAATTAACAACAACAACAACGACAAAGATTAAAAATCTGTAGTTGACTCATAACTATCTAATTTGCAAATGATTAAAAAAATATATAAATTTTTTTTATAACTTTGACTAAATTGTAATTTAAATATTTCAATAAAACAATTTCAAATTTTTTTTTATCGATGAATTTACGTAGTACAAAGTTTTTATCACAGCACAGTTGTATATTGTATACTTATCCTTTTAGTTAGTTATTTCAATAAAAGTTTTCAAAAATAAAAGAATCTAAAATTGGCTCATTATTATCTACAGTATAAATGACTAAAATTTTATGAAGCAACTTTATTAAGTGCTCCACGAAGGTAAATTTCTCCCAATACTTGTCTTCTGGATTGGGTTTAAAATTACAAGGCTACGGAGTTGAACATAGGTAGTCGTAAACTCGAAATTGGATCAGCAGTTCAACTACGGTTATAAAGTAAAATATAATAATTTCAACTTTCTTTTTTATCTCTGTACTTAGGTAGTGCAATTTCGTTTCTTCCTTCAAAGGACATTTGTACAGTTACTTTTCTAATTAATTTCAACAAAAGTTCTTAAAGATTAAATAGGTCGTCGAGCTACCGAAGTGAGGGTGCCATCCCCTCCGCAGAGGATCAAAATTGTGATGGCATGTCTTCGGATCATCCTCCGGGATGTTTCCCAGACCGTCGCCAATAGCCCGTTGTGCAGCTCTAGTGCGACGTAAATTAACAACAACAACAACGACAAAGATTAAAAATCTGTAGTTGACTCATAACTATCTAATGTGCAAATGATTAAAAAAATATATAAATTTTTTTTATAACTTTGACTAAATTGTAATTTAAATATTTCAATAAAACAATTTCAAATTTTTTTTTATCGATGAATTTACGTAGTACAAAGTTTTTATCACAGCACAGTTGTATATTGTATACTTATCCTTTTAGTTAGTTATTTCAATAAAAGTTTTCAAAAATAAAAGAATCTAAAATTGGCTCATTATTATCTACAGTATAAATGACTAAAATTTTATGAAGCAACTTTATTAAGTGCTCCACGAAGGTAAATTTCTCCCAATACTTGTCTTCTGGATTGGGTTTAAAATTACAAGGCTACGGAGTTGAACATAGGTAGTCGTAAACTCGAAATTGGATCAGCAGTTCAACTACGGTTATAAAGTAAAATATAATAATTTCAACTTTCTTTTTTATCTCTGTACTTAGGTAGTGCAATTTCGTTTCTTCCTTCAAAGGACATTTGTACAGTTACTTTTCTAATTAATTTCAACAAAAGTTCTTAAAGATTAAATAGGTCGTCGAGCTACCGAAGTGAGGGTGCCATCCCCTCCGCAGAGGATCAAAATTGTGATGGCATGTCTTCGGATCATCCTCCGGGATGTTTCCCAGACCGTCGCCAATAGCCCGTTGTGCAGCTCTAGTGCGACGTAAATTAACAACAACGACAAAGATTAAAAATCTGTAGTTGACTCATAACTATCTAATTTGCAAATGATTAAAAAAATATATAAATTTTTTTTATAACTTTGACTAAATTGTAATTTAAATATTTCAATAAAACAATTTCAAATTTTTTTTTATCGATGAATTTACGTAGTACAAAGTTTTTATCACAGCACAGTTGTATATTGTATACTTATCCTTTTAGTTAGTTATTTCAATAAAAGTTTTCAAAAATAAAAGAATCTAAAATTGGCTCATTATTATCTACAGTATAAATGACTAAAATTTTATGAAGCAACTTTATTAAGTGCTCCACGAAGGTAAATTTCTCCCAATACTTGTCTTCTGGATTGGGTTTAAAATTACAAGGCTACGGAGTTGAACATAGGTAGTCGTAAACTCGAAATTGGATCAGCAGTTCAACTACGGTTATAAAGTAAAATATAATAATTTCAACTTTCTTTTTTATCTCTGTACTTAGGTAGTGCAATTTCGTTTCTTCCTTCAAAGGACATTTGTACAGTTACTTTTCTAATTAATTTCAACAAAAGTTCTTAAAGATTAAATAGGTCGTCGAGCTACCGAAGTGAGGGTGCCATCCCCTCCGCAGAGGATCAAAATTGTGATGGCATGTCTTCGGATCATCCTCCGGGATGTTTCCCAGACCGTCGCCAATAGCCCGTTGTGCAGCTCTAGTGCGACGTAAATTAACAACAACAACAACGACAAAGATTAAAAATCTGTAGTTGACTCATAACTATCTAATGTGCAAATGATTAAAAAAATATATAAATTTTTTTTATAACTTTGACTAAATTGTAATTTAAATATTTCAATAAAACAATTTCAAATTTTTTTTTATCGATGAATTTACGTAGTACAAAGTTTTTATCACAGCACAGTTGTATATTGTATACTTATCCTTTTAGTTAGTTATTTCAATAAAAGTTTTCAAAAATAAAAGAATCTAAAATTGGCTCATTATTATCTACAGTATAAATGACTAAAATTTTATGAAGCAACTTTATTAAGTGCTCCACGAAGGTAAATTTCTCCCAATACTTGTCTTCTGGATTGGGTTTAAAATTACAAGGCTACGGAGTTGAACATAGGTAGTCGTAAACTCGAAATTGGATCAGCAGTTCAACTACGGTTATAAAGTAAAATATAATAATTTCAACTTTCTTTTTTATCTCTGTACTTAGGTAGTGCAATTTCGTTTCTTCCTTCAAAGGACATTTGTACAGTTACTTTTCTAATTAATTTCAACAAAAGTTCTTAAAGATTAAATAGGTCGTCGAGCTACCGAAGTGAGGGTGCCATCCCCTCCGCAGAGGATCAAAATTGTGATGGCATGTCTTCGGATCATCCTCCGGGATGTTTCCCAGACCGTCGCCAATAGCCCGTTGTGCAGCTCTAGTGCGACGTAAATTAACAACAACAACAACGACAAAGATTAAAAATCTGTAGTTGACTCATAACTATCTAATGTGCAAATGATTAAAAAAATATATAAATTTTTTTTATAACTTTGACTAAATTGTAATTTAAATATTTCAATAAAACAATTTCAAATTTTTTTTTATCGATGAATTTACGTAGTACAAAGTTCTTATCACAGCACAGTTGTATATTGTATACTTATCCTTTTAGTTAGTTATTTCAATAAAAGTTTTCAAAAATAAAAGAATCTAAAATTGGCTCATTATTATCTACAGTATAAATGACTAAAATTTTATGAAGCAACTTTATTAAGTGCTCCACGAAGGTAAATTTCTCCCAATACTTGTCTTCTGGATTGGGTTTAAAATTACAAGGCTACGGAGTTGAACATAGGTAGTCGTAAACTCGAAATTGGATCAGCAGTTCAACTACGGTTATAAAGTAAAATATAATAATTTCAACTTTCTTTTTTATCTCTGTACTTAGGTAGTGCAATTTCGTTTCTTCCTTCAAAGGACATTTGTACAGTTACTTTTCTAATTAATTTCAACAAAAGTTCTTAAAGATTAAATAGGTCGTCGAGCTACCGAAGTGAGGGTGCCATCCCCTCCGCAGAGGATCAAAATTGTGATGGCATGTCTTCGGATCATCCTCCGGGATGTTTCCCAGACCGTCGCCAATAGCCCGTTGTGCAGCTCTAGTGCGACGTAAATTAACAACAACAACAACGACAAAGATTAAAAATCTGTAGTTGACTCATAACTATCTAATGTGCAAATGATTAAAAAAATATATAAATTTTTTTTATAACTTTGACTAAATTGTAATTTAAATATTTCAATAAAACAATTTCAAATTTTTTTTTATCGATGAATTTACGTAGTACAAAGTTTTTATCACAGCACAGTTGTATATTGTATACTTATCCTTTTAGTTAGTTATTTCAATAAAAGTTTTCAAAAATAAACGAATCTATAATTGGCTCATTATTATCTACAGTATAAATGACTAAAATTTTATGAAGCAACTTTATCATAACTTTGAATAAACTGTGATTTAAATAAATCAATACAATAATTTCAATGTTTTTTTTTTTCCTTAATGAACCTTAAAATTATGGTCCATGATTACAAAATCAAAACCTTTTAATAAATCTTACTCCCTGTGCAATTTTTGCACATCTTTGTAGTTTCAAGTCTTTAATTCTCACATTTTTGAACAACAAAACAAAATATCACGTAAAGTTGAACACCTAAAACAATGTCGGCGCTTATAGTTTTTCAATTATAAAGAGAACTAATAAAATTTTTATAGCAAAATATCAGAATTCACTGCAGATTTTGTTGTCTAACCAAACGTATCAGCTTTGTATGCAAAATATGTATTGTTCTACTAAAATGCAATAGGAATAAGAAATTTACAAATCAAAAAATAATTTACATACTTTTTGAAATGCGATAATTAAAACTATTTGTTCTTATTATAAATTAAAATCACTCCTTTTTTGTAAAAGTTTCAAGAAATTAAATCTTGCAAATGAAACTAACTTTAATTTATAATCCTAACACATTTCAGCCGATAAATCGTGATAAAAACTTTATATAAAATGGAAAATATTTAAAAACGTTTTATTCACAGTTCTGTTGATATAAATATTGCAATAATATTTATTTCCTTTGAATGCCACCTACGTAAGTGAATATATAAGTTCAATGATCTCCTAAATGCTCTCTACTTAGAAAATAAATTAATGAAAAGAAATGAATCTACTTCATTTTAAAAAAATTCATTCAAATTTATTTCAATGATTTTAATTTAAAAGGAGCTTTTTTAATATTCTAATTTCTTAAAAATAGCGCCAAGACTCAATTTTTAAAATGAAAAATTATTATTTGACAACAGCAAAGAGGGAGCTTTTTATTCTTAAAAATTAATGAATAATAAAACTGGTTTTTCTTCTATTCTAATTTTCCACGTGTAGCACATAAACTGGTTGCTTCTGAAGTTTTATAGTATTATTTCTTCTAGATCTGCCCAGTCTTGGCGGACGCCAATGGTGTTCAAAACCTGTGATGAAACGCTTGGCTAGAAAATTAGGTCATGGCATACAAAACACACGAGTTTTGTTTAAAAATTTTTGGATACGTCGATATCATGTTTGTGAAAATAGTTTCCGCTAATATATTTTAAATGATTAAAATTTCATGTTTTTTCAAATGCATCCTTGAAAAATGAAAGGTTTCTCCTTTTTGTGGATTATTTTAATGCTTTGTTATCCCACAGGAATAGATTAGAATTAAAAAATTCGAATTCAAAAATGGATTTTTAAAGAAGCCATTGTTTGCATTTTTACTTTAAAGTGAGTTCATATTTTACATTAATATTTGTTTTTACTATTATTGTTTTCTCATTATCAGTAATATTATATCTGTTATTGGACATTATTATCTGTGATACTGGGATAAAAAAAATTGACATGACTTAATATCTAGGTTTGAATATAAATTCAAATCTTTTTTTGCATTAACCATTTTCGAGGGTGACTAATTAATGTATGTAAATCTAAACAGAATCGTGACGCAAAAGCTTTAATGTGTATGCAAGGTAATCAAAGTAACGAATATTTGCCACCTGATTACTAAAAAGCTATTTAATTAAATATGATTATATTCGAATTCTAATTAAAGATGCGAAAAAATGTAATTCTATTCGTAGAATGTTTTTTTAAAAATATATAAATCGAAACAAGAACCTTAAAGTTTCAATTGTTAATTTAATTGTTTTAATGCCTAAAAACGAAATTTTTTTCTTCCTTGCTTTTTTAAAAAAAAAAAATTTCTATTCTTAATTTAATTCCAGAGATTATTAATGATTCGAAATATTTATTTTTGATATTTGACGTAATTTAACTCAATAAACAATGCTTTTAACTCTTTCTATGATTTTTTTTAAACTCCATTGTACAATATTAAAATATAAAAGATTGCTTCATTTAGAAATACTTTAACAACTTAATTTTTCCTCAATCATTAAAAAAAAATTTAAATTTTTTACAATATATCAGTTTTTAATTATACAATATATTCAATATTACTGTATTTTAATATTACTTATTCATAATTTAATAAATTTTTCTAGTAATACCGAATTTTAAGGTATGAACAGAATGCTCAAATAATTCTGTATCAAAGGAAATCCAATCTGGATTATTACAATGATAGAAATAATTCATATAAGCATAGAATTATACTTGAGGATATATTACATATATTATAAACATATGAATATATTTGGATATTTAAAATGTAAATCTTGGGGAGAAAAACTATGATGATTTATTTCAATCGGAGAAAATATAATCTTCAACTTTATATTCGCTTTTATGCACTCGTCCAAATAATTCTAATGCATTATAAGTACTGCATATATTCATATTTAAAATTTTACAAACATACCACCATTGTTAAATGTTTGCTTATTCGTATGTTATGTTTTATGAATGGTAGAAATTAATAAAATCATTAAACTCTAAAATTGAAATGAATGTTGGTGTAACAGTATAGACACAGTTTTGGGGCAAAATTTAATGCTTATAATTGTAAACTAAAAATGATAAGCCATATGTATTTGAATTTACATCAAAAATATTTTACGATAAGCCTTATAATTCTTTGTTTAAAAGGTGAAGCAATCAATAAATAAGCCTAACAAAATTTGATTTTTTTTAACTTCCTAATAAATTTCGTTATAAATTTGTATTTCAAGTTTAATTACGTTTAAAATTCAAATAAGATACAAAATTTTTCAAATGACACGTCCAACAACTCTGATATTAAAATGAAATACTACAAAAGTAACAATCACCATTGCCCTGAGAGGGTTAAGCATTTAGAGCAGTAACAACACGCTACTGTGTGAAAACTAAGTAGTAGTTCTAATTACGCAATTGCAGCATGTCATGCTTACGTTAAATAAGTTAATTTCCCCTAACATGAGGTGCGATCAATTTCAAGCATAAAAGTTATTTTATTAAAATGTACTTCTTGTAACTAACAGAACAGAAAAAGGTGTTGAAGGGCTGGATGTTAATATACTAGCAAATCAAAAAACGAAGCCATCAGAAATGAAATAGTGGAGGTAAATTTATTATTAGTGTTTTTGTACCGTTTTAATTTATAAAGCAATTTCAAGAAAAATTAAAAATCTATTTCTTCACAATATATATATGTTGTGCTAATGATAAGTGTGTTAGGGGCCGTTCAAAAAGTACGTACACAAAAATGGAGACATTTTAAACCCCTCCCCCCCCTTCGTACATTACCGTACATAAGGTCTTACTCCCCCCCCCCTTAGAGTACGTACATTTTATTAGTCTACCCCCCCCCTTTTTCATAAAAATTAAAATAATTATGTTTTAAATAAAATTAAATATTTACTTAAGGAGGGTGTAGGATAAAGTCAAATTTAAATTTGGTGTATGTTTATAAAGTACGTACTTTGTATAATACCTCCCCCCCTCCCCATCGTACAAAACCGTACATAATAGCAAATCCCCTCCCCCCCCCCTTCGGGATGTACGTACTTTTTGAACGGCCCCTTATACGCTTTTGCTTTTCCAAAAAATTAATTAAAAACATGCAAATTTATCTTTTTATTTTCTTTTTTATCAACTGTAATAGAATTTCAAACGCAACAATGTAGACAAAAATGTAAAAAAAAAAATGCTGAACAAGTTTTAAAATATATATATATATATTCTAAAAATGGACAAGGAGGCCTTATAATGTTAAACCACATTTTCAAATTTCTCAGGTGACAGTTTTTGGTAAAAGACACCGTAATTTTCCTATAGACAAAAATATATTTCTCAGACTTGTGCTGATAAATCCTAAGAATTGTAAAGCCTGAAACATAGCTGCCAAATTTTTCCTTTTTTTTTTCTAGTGTAGTAACAAAATGATATTTATTTATTCATTTTTTGAGAATTATAAATGGTTTAAAGAAAAATAGATAAAACTGATAGATATGCGGTTAAGCGGCAAGTGAACTAACCCTTTACCTGCATTTGCTAATGTTATGTAATATGATATTGTGTGAACCCTGTTTTGACGTAATAATGCGTTCCAGTAAATAGTTCCATTCCCTCTTGATCTTGACGTAACATTTTGTTAGATACACTTTGACTGCGTCCCGCATTTTACTTGATCGTAAAGACACGGTTTCCAGTAGAAAGCCGAAGTCATACATCGCTGGTTGTGCTCAATGAGTGGGTGACCACTTTGATCAGCCTGCGTAGGGACCGAGGGTGTGCGATATCAGTCCCCGTTAAACTGTTTTACCTTAAAGTGCTCGACTTCACGTATAGGTCGTCAGCCTACTAAAGCAGAGGAGCTATACTCTCTGCTGAGGATCAAAATTGTGATGACATGTCTTCACATCATCCTCAGGGATGTTTCCCAGACCGTCGGCAATAGCCCATAGTGCCACTCTAGTGAGACGTAAATAAAATAACTACCTACGCCTTGGCTGCATGCTCATGCTAGCAAATAGCATTTAAACAGGTATACTACCACTCTTCTTTGTTCAGACTAATTTTGTTGACTCATCAAGTCTTATAATTATTAAATAATAATTTACTAGTCTTAAGTTGTCCTCTATTGGCTGAACTCAACTATCGAAGGGGTGGAGACGGGGAAGAAAATTCTAAATATGATTTTAATTCTTTTTATTTAATTTTCGCAAATAAACTGATTTTTGCTCCATTTGGCAGTATCTTCCGATACATGAAAAATACAAGATCGTCACCCAATCACGATTTGAGATATAATGAGTGTAGTATTTTAGATTCTCTATTAATTTTTTTCTGACAAAATTATTCCAATACAGTTCTGCAATCAATAGTTTTGAATAAGTAGTTAAATAGTATAAAGTTGCCTGTTTTTAGATTTTTGATGAGTATCTTCGTTTGTATGCAATTAACGTTAAAAAAAATTTTTTTTAAACGTCATAAATCGGTTTTCATCAGTTTAAAATTTAATAAAATTAAATTTTAAAAAAATCTGAAAACAAAGATCCGTGTAATTTTGAAATGACTTATACTCAAAATCCCAAATCGTATCATTGCATTGATTTTAAGGTTTGAGAAAAAATTCATAGGAGTTCTAAAAATTATCAAGTATCATTTCTCCTAATCAAGTAAAGCTGTGAAAGGTCCTGGGTTTGAATCCCGGGCAAGGCATGGGTGTTTCTTTCTCTCTCTGTGTGCTCTATGTCCTTTCTCCTTCGTCTGTGAATGTGTGTGAATGTGACCCGCCCTATAAACGGGTTGTGGTTGTGTGAATGGCGTTTCAGAAGTCGAATTTCTGGCCATAGATGGAGCCACTGAAAAACAGGAACAATCGCAGCCCCAATGCCTAAACAGGCATACGACCAAAAAAAAAAGTAAAACAGTATTTCCCAAAATGTGGTACGAGTACCCCCAGGGGTGCGGGAACAGTTCAGCGGGGGGTACACGTTCTTATGTGAAATATTTTACAACAAATGAAAATTTCAAAAAATTTTATTTTCAAACAAAGCTAGCCATGAAAATTTACGATTACGTATTTTCGTATTGGCAATTTTTTGCTGAGTTAACAGTTAACAATTAGTGGTGTCAACACCCAGTTGTGATTTTTAACTTTTGTGCAATTTTTTATCACAGCAAAAACAATAACATCCTTCTCACTGATGCAAATAAACTTATTAACAAAACTTTGTACCAAAAAAAAAAAGAAAAATAAACATATTTTTAAAAAAAGTACAGTCACTTTTTTATAAGTGGTACGAAAAATTCAGAAAGGGTACACAAAAGTCATAAGTTTGGGAAACACTGAAGTAAAGCGATGCCTTTATTTTCCACCTTTTCTAAAAGGTATTGTGTTGCCTAATAATACTATATCATCGAAAGTTTATTAAGTACAGAAAAAAATATTTAAAAAAAACTCGAATTAAAAATTTTACCTAAAATTCAAGATGGCGAGCGTAGAGGCCCCTTAACATGTTAGTTTTTATCACTTCATTTTTTAAAGCAATTCAAATATATAAACTTTTAAGATCCTTGTCCTTATAAAACATTTAAATCTTAAATTTCGGCTATGTAAGAGATTTTTAAAAAGTATATGTTCGAACCGAAAATAGTTGAAATTATTTCAAATAATTCTTTCCTTTTGTTCTTTTTTTTTTTCCTTTCAAATAAGAACCTTGAAATTCGAATTAAAAACTTTACCTAAAATTCAAGATGGCGAGCGTGGAGGCCTCTTAACATGTTAGTTTTTATCACTTCATTTTTTAACACAATTCAAATATATAAACTTTTAAGATCCTTGTCCTTATATGACATTTAAATCTTAATTTTCTGTTATGGAAGAGGTTTTTAAAAAGTATATGTTAGAACCGAAAATAGTCGAAATTATTTCAAATAATTCTTTCCTTTTGTTCTTTTTTTTCCTTTCAAATAAGAACCTTGAAATTCGAATTAAAAACTTTACCTAAAATTCAAGATGGCGAGCGTAGAGGCCCCTTAACATGTTAGTTTTTATCACTTCATTTTTTAACACAATTCAAATATATAAACTTTTAAGATCCTTGTCCTAATATAACATTTAAATCTTAAATTTCTGCTATGTAAGAGGTTTTTAAAAAGTATATGTTCGAACCGAAAATAGTCAAAATCATTTCAAATTCTTTCCTTTTGTTCTTTTTTTTTTTCAAATAAGAGCCTTATTTGATAATAAGGTGTAGAAATAATATACCATTGTTCCAATCTAGATAATATCTCTCCAAAAGAAAAGTGTTTTCATCGTTCAGCTGTTTCTCATTGTTTAAGTGAAAATATTTTTCTAGTGAAAGCTCCAATTTTCGTACTTTGACACGTACCAGCTGCACTTACTAGAATGAGTTTCACTTAAGGTTTTTATTTCCTAATGTAAATGCATAAGAAAATATTGCATCCTATTTTCTTTTTAAAGCAACATAAAGTTAGATCTAAACATCTGCGTGACTTACTCTATTGCAGTAGAATAATTCATTTACTAAACATTTGCTTGTTGTTCATTATTTTATTTTAAAATAAAAATTAGAAATTAAAAAGCAAATTCAAAAAATTTCGTTCGCAAATATCTTCCAGACTCTATTACCAAATTTCTTTGCCTATTCAGGGGTCTGTTCAGACCAAATTTACTACCGTTTAGCGGTACCTTCACAAATTCAACTTTAGGGAAAACGGTAGTTTCACAAAATACTTTTTCTTAAAATTTCATTTTGTATCTCGTAGGAAACGGTAAATCCATATTTTTACCATATTTTTGTGTAATATTTTGTGATTTTTTAATTTTCGCAAATTATGTCTAAATTTTCCCAAAATACCTCTCAGAAAAACCTAGACAGATCCCTGCGTACTGTTTTATTTAAAAGAAACATTGAAAAATTCGAAAACTTTTTCAAATATCATCCGACCATATAAATCTTCCTTAATTATTACTTTAACAGCTTCCTGATGTTCCATGGCTTTAATTCAAAGCATAAATTAGAAAATTAGAAAATTACTTCAAAAAGTTTCGCTCATAAATATCTTTCATAATTTATTACCCAAAGTATTTTTTGTTTATTGTTTTATTTTTAAAAAAAATAAAAATTTGAAAACTATTCCAAAAATCCTCCATTTACATAAATCTTCTACAATTTGTTACTTTTAAAGTTTCGTATAGATTTTTATTACTTTAAATCAAAGCATAAGTTGAATAGTTTCAAAAATAATTCAAAACTTACAAAATATTCTATTTCTCCACAATTATAACTCACACTTTCGAGTTTGCATTTATAGAAATCTTCCAGAATATATTACCTGAAGAGTTCCTCGTGATTCATTATTTTATTTCAAACTATAAATTTAAAAATTTTAAAACTATTCCAAATATCCTCCATTTACATATATCTTCCACAATTATTATTTTAACAATTTCTTAAATGTTGATTACTTTAATTAAAAGAATAGATGAAAAAATTATTAAAAATATCCATTCATAAATATTTCCAGAATTTATTACTTCTTCTTTATTACTTTTATCCTTGCTGTTTGTTTTATTTCAAACATAAATTGAAAAATTAGAAAACTATTCTAAATATCCTCCAACTATGTAAATTTTTGAAAATTATTACTTTAATAGTTTCTTGATTTTTCATTACCTTAATTCAAAGCAGAAGTTAAAAAATTACAAAAACAATTCAAAATTCCAAAAATCCTCCATTTTTTTTAAAAATTAACTCCCACATT
Organism: Parasteatoda tepidariorum; assembly: GCF_982258835.1. NCBI lineage: Eukaryota > Metazoa > Arthropoda > Arachnida > Araneae > Theridiidae > Parasteatoda > Parasteatoda tepidariorum. The sequence continues at coordinate 46,906,539 of NC_141761.1, read as the reverse complement.
CTTATTTGGATTTATGGAAATCTTTTACAATTTATTAATTTAGCAGTTTTTTGTTGTTCATTATTTCATTTCAAAATATGAATTAGAAAATTATTTCACAAATCCTCCATTTATAGAAATCTTCCACGATTTATGACCTAAATAGTTTTGTTACTTTTGCTTGTTACTTTGTCGTTACTTACTAGTTGCTTGCTACTTTTTACCAAGACAAAGAGGGAAAAATTAGAGAACTAGTATAAAAATCTTTTAGTTATAGAAATCTTCCATAATTTATAACTTAACAGATTTTTGTTGCTAATTACTTTCTTCCAAAAAAAAAGAGGCTAAGATTAGAAAACTAGTCCAAAAATCCTCCAATTATAGAAATCTTCCACAATTTATAACCCAAAAAAGTTTCTCGTTGCTTTGTCACTTTGCTTCACAGCAAAAAAGGAAAATTTAGAAAATTAATCCCGAAATCCCTTTTTTTTTTTTTTTTTTTTTTATCTTAGAATCTTGACACTATTTTTGGGTTGCAGCAAATGATAACATGGCAACACTCAGTAAACTGTGCAACATTTGTCGGCAATAATATCGTACTCATAAACTAAATATGAATAACATAATTTTCTAGGGACAACAATAATGACATAAACGAAACTATGCACACACTAAAAACAAGTTAACTAATTAAGAGCCATTATTTTGAAAATCAGACAAAAGTCTAAAATTTTAACTGTAGTATTTTTTTTTATTGGGTTAATTTTTTTTTGTTTCACATTGAAGTTGTTCATGAAAATAAATATTGTGCAAGTTCTAGCTCCTTAACACGTTCACGCCGGGGTGACCCACCGGTGGGTCACGCTAGATTGTCTCATCGGGTGGAGCACCGAAGTAAAAACTGGTAACAAATAAATTTCATTTTTTAGTTTTTTTTTTCGGAAATAATAAAAATCCATAACTACCAATTGTTTTTAACGGATGCAATTTTTATATTGAATTGCTTCTTCGCCGTGATAAATTTCCTTACGGTGAATCGTTATTGTTGAGAATAGATTAACTCCTCCCGAATATTATCTAATATTGAAATAGTTCTTCTACCAGTATTTTCTCTTTTCCGTCCCGCTTTCAGGCGCAACACCCGGCGTGAACGTGTTGGAAAACGACCCATATGTTCTTGCCTGATAGTTTTTCCAATTAATTTAATTCAATTGTGATTAATAACAGACAATGATTGCTAAAAAATTATATTTTCCCTATTGCAGAAAGTAAAATCAAATGTGAACCTACTTTTTTCACCAAGAAATTAATTTCAATACTACTAATAAATCATAGTCATATATTTTAAAGTACCAAATGATCCTATTTTTACTTTGCTAATTTCCCATTGTATACAATCAACATATCCTACAAAAGAGAGGGCCTCCACTAGGATTAATTTAGTAGTCCGAATTGAATCACACGATGCAATAAGAAAAATAATATTAAAAATTGGAAACAAAAATGGTAATTTGTAAAGGACTAAAACACTTTAAAATAACGAAAACTATATCAACTATAATTTACTTGTTCAATTGAATGAATTTCTCTTTTTAGTAAATAAAAAATTAACTATTTTCAATTTAAGCAAAACTTATTTGGTCTCAGAAATATACTAATTTAGTAAAATTCAGAAGAAAATCCTCATCACTGAATTTCTATCAAAATTCTTAAATACCCGAACATTTTAATATTTTGGGTATTTATGTGAGTATCAATTATAAAAATTCGTATAATTTACATTGGTAAAAGGAATACCGAAAAAGTGATTAAGAGTCAAGATTTTGAAGAAAATCCATATTCGTTCGTAAAAAATTACTAAATTAGTATTTAATTACTCGAAAAATAATTACAAACCAAAAGAAATTAAGGTGTTCTGTTCGTTTTCAGTTCACTTGCAAATGATCATAATTCTACTTCTAATAGTTTTCGCAAAACTATATGACGAGGCATAAATAAATTGACACAAAATAATTCAAAAAATAACGTTTCATATACATCTTCTAACATCGAGAAATCTATAAATTTATTCTAAATCTTTGTGCAGTGCGTAAAATAAAAAAGTGAATATCCTAAAATAATTTTTTCGATTTTTACTTACTAGAACCCTATCGTAAGAGTCGAGGACCAGGCCTTAAATATGTTAATATTTTAGTGCAAACGATATTTTAAGTTAAGAAATATTACACACACAAAAACATACTTTCTCAATAAACGTACTCCCCCCCCCCCTACACACACACACGGATTCGCATTCTTAACCCTCAAAATATGTGAGGTAGTCTCAATCATAAATACAGGGTTATTCATAATTCCCTCCGGGGTTTCGAAGCGTTATAGTAAAAAAACGAAGACGAATATGGCAAAAAAGAACATATGAAATTATTCCGAAAGTATTCAAGTTTTAATTTAAGCAGTTGCCGGTAGATGGCAGTAACATGTACCACTGAAGCCAGTTGTAGTAAAGGGAAATGGCGTTTACAAGCGGAGGGAATTATGAATAACCCTGTATATGATCCCAATAGTTTGATCAGAAGAGTCGAAAGCTTGAAACCCTTAATGTTTATTTTACTTTTTGCATATTTCGTCTTGTCTCGAAATCATTCTTAGGGAAGCGGAAAATTTTTAAAATTCGTTCATTCAACGCTAATTTTACGCAAAAAATAATTTTAAATAAGTATTTATTACTTTATATTTATTAATAATCGCAAAAATACAAATTTTTACATCATTTTAAGGAATGTAATTTAAATAGTCGAATAGAAAATTTGAATGAAATAGGTCCAATAGTTTCCGAATTATTAGTTTCTGTTTCAAGTAAAGTCGCATCTTATTTAGAGATATCGAAACTACTGTCACTTTAATGCCCACGCCAGGTGACGCGCACTTCCTACATATTTGTTGTCCATGAACTAAATGGTTGAAATGTCACTAGTAATTAAATTAAAATAATATAATTTATTACATTTAATGTTACAATCAAAAAAATTCAAAAATATTCAAAAATTTGCATCTCTTACTACCACTTTTTTAAAAAAAAAAATTTTAATTGAATTTAGTAACTGTATTTTGGAATTTTATCAGCGATATGTATGAATGTATCCGGCAATACAAAGGAATAGATAAAGTGCAAGTCGATCGCTCACGAGATCGGCTTGCATGCTATCCAAAACAGGCAGGTTCAGGAAGCTTTGTTGTTCATGATCTGAACATTCAAACAAACATGTTTGAATTGTCACTAGTAATTAAAAATAATATGATTTATTATGTTACTATTAAAAATATTCAAAAATTTACATCTCTTACTACTTACTACCACTTTTTTAATTAAATATAGTAACTGTATTTTGATAACTGTGTGATGAACTACATCTATAAGATCTCACTAATTAAAATGCAAGTCAAACCAGGCAGGTTGAGGAAGCTTTAATAATGTCTTTGTAAAGGCAATGATGCTATGAAACTTAACTTATGAATAAGCTTTCTTTTAAATAGCTTTTAGTTATGATAAAAATGCTTTGCAAAGAGCAGACGACGAGGGTGTGATTTAAATATGCAAGCTATCAGGTCTCAATCTCTTAATTCAAAAATTATATATTAAAAAAAAGTACGGCAGAGAACACTGTTTAAGTTTGACATAGAAAGTAGGCGTTACTTCTCATCAATGAACCGCCCACAACACGAATTTAGCATTGAGTAGAAAGAAGGCGTTACTTTCTATCGTAAACCCTGCCCGTACCCACTGATAGGACATTAAAAATAATCTCCCTGAAGAAAAAAAATTACAATTGATTTAAAAGGAATTTTACAAGCGCATGTGGTTTAACAAATGCATACGTAATGAATGACCTATTACACATTTAAGAGCTAATATGAGACAAAAGTATCAACATTTTCACCTGCTTAAAGTCTGGGAAAAACTGTCTTCATTTTATTTCGTCTGCTGTAAAAGAAACGATTGAAAAAATTTGAATTCGAAATAAAATTTTATGATGATTGTTCAAAATAAAATTTTCACCTTCAAATCAAAGAGTCAATGCTGCATTCTATTAAATTCAGAGTAAAAAAATTTAAAGATAATCATTAAATTGGTTAGTTAACAAAAGAGAAACATTTCTCTCGCGTAGAATAAAAAAAGTTCCTTTTTTATATATAAAAAAAAAGTTCTTTTTTTATATATACTTATTTCTGTAAATGTGACATTTATAAACCTCGAAAATTTTCTATAATTAGCCTAACTGCAGTTAAATTCATATGTGAAACTAAAAATATTTATTAATATTTTTGATTTTTTTTTTTTTTTTTTTTTTCAAAATATAAATGGAATGAAAATTGAACTGCATTGAAATCTAAACTTCAGATCAGTTTTCAACGTTTGCTGAAAAAGAAATACCTTCGTAATCAACCCAGTAACAAATGTTAAAATAATGCGTATCATCGTAAAATATGAATAAAATGTTTCTTAGAACTCTTTTAGATGATTCCGCGTACCATCCTCTTAAAAGTTCCATACTATAATTATTAATACTATTATTTATTTATTTATTTTCTTTTTTGCATGATTAAACTATTATTAAATAACAGAACAAACCTTGCAATAGAAACATCATTTACTGCAGAAAAACAAATTATTGAAATTCGAAAATTTGCTTAGCAGTGCGGAAAAAATTGGTACAGAAAAAAAATACCATGCTATTACTGTGCCACGTTATTTTATGCTCGGAATTTGATAAAACTAGGAGGGCCATTCATTGGACAGAAAATGAGACAGAAAATATAAATAATATAAACGAGAGGAAACAAAATGCAGCTCATTATACCAAGAATGGATCTAAAACAAAAAATAAATGTTAAAGTAAAAATGTTTATTTCAGAATAGGAGTCTAGGCTACAAACGAGTTTATAGGACCTTAATAAAATATATTTATCGACTTCATTCAAATTGAAGGGCAGAGAAAATTAACGCATCTCGATTTATAAATCTTACTGCTTTACTGTATATTTTCAATTAAGACCTGCATACTACACTGTTAAAAATTACGAGCTACATTGCACCAAAAATTGGTATTCATTTGGTGGCTACATAAAAAGGAGCTCAATTTCACCATATTTTGGTATTTTCATTATCTCCAAATATAAATAGAAGTTTTCACTAAAAGTAGTTGCTTTGAAACAAAACACCGATTTTCATTCCTTCTTTCTTTTTTTCCTCCTTCCATAAAAGCAGAGGAAAATCACACCATTATTAGGTATTTTTAAAGCACTCAAATGCAGTCCAAGGGTTGCTATTTACCGTAACAGAACTATTTACCTGAAGGTTTTGTTATGACATCGAGAATGCATTCCACCAACCAAATTTAAGAAGGCAACATAAATGAACTTTACTTTAATTAATGCAAATAAAACATTTATCGACCTAAGTTGATACTTGAAACAGCATGCATCAGTCGTCCCTATATACCGAGTCCCCCTATAGTCCCTATAGTCCTATATACCGAGAGACCGACTAAGAAAACATGACGTAAGCAGATATCGTCAATTTTGTGTCTTATACCAAATTTTGGTGCAGTCAGTTGCACCATGGAAGTATTTCTGGATCAAACTTCACAGACTATTGTGTAACTAAAGTAAAATGATCTTTCACTTAACTAAACTTTGGGATAATGAGAAACTTTGCACCAAATACTGGTAGAAGATTTGCCGAATTCTTTTCTACAGTGTACTAATGTGTTGTAGAAGAAAAATATCATTCGAAATTATGCTACTGATATAAAGAAATGTTATCATCACTACTTGAAAACTATAACTAGATTAATGTAAAACGAGTACAAATAAATTAAAAAAATACTGAGCTTTCTAAGGTTTTATTAATTTTTAATAAAAAGTAATTTATCGACTGTTCAATAAAAATAATTAATTAACAATCTCTCTCTTTATCCGTTCTTATAAAGATCTACATTTTATTCTTTCTTCGCACTCACCTGACTTATTAAGATCTAGCAAATGCTTAATATATAGGGTAGAAATATTTAAAAGACAGTCTACTCTTAAATGTTTTGATTAAACATTTACCCTCCGTCATAAACCTTTCGTCATCACTACAGTCAGATTAGGCTACAAGTAGCGGATTGGGCTACCCGCTACTTTTTGGGCTACTTATTATTTTTCGAATGCTACAAATCTTTAAAATGCACTACTTTTTTTCCTCACAGAAATGTATATATATTTTTTAAATTTTCCTCTTCCCATTATAACAGAGATGCCAACTGCTCCGGACACGCCAAAATAATTTAAAAAACGGTAAATAGCTACAACTAAAATTTGCAAATATTTGACTAATTTTGCTTGCTTTTTAAAAGGTTTAGCATAACTTGACAATAACAAAGTGGCGAATTATATAATCTTTTGAATTATTTAGAAATAGTGGTGGATAAAAGCCTAATAAATTGAACTTATTAAACCAAGAATCACAATTAATAAACTACCACTCGAAAATATTTATTCGCCGTCCGGAGCAAGTTGGCATTTCTGTTATAAAGTGATTCTGAAAGTTTGCTGTTTCTTTACCCTTTTTAAAAAGGACATTTTTTATTGTTGTTGAAAACGCTTTAACTTTAATTTTGGATTCTTGACTTGTTTTGCTGATGGAGTCTATAATCTTTCCATATCTATGTTTCAAATCGTAGACTCGTGAAATGGCGAAGAGTCACGGAGAGTATCTTTAACTCCAACTATTATTAATCGTTTATCTTCTGGAAAAATAAAACTCGCTTTGAAACTCAGAAAAATTAAATCTAGAGTCATGAAACCTGCTGAATGAAAATAGTTGTGAATGACAATGAGTTTCCAAAAGATATCGTACTTTTCAATGCTTTTTAGTGAATTCATTTTACTTTTATAAATTACCATATATTTACAGTTGCACGAAAAAAAGCATTCCAGGAAATATGAAAATTTTAAGTAAAATTGAAAACTTTTCTCTGAACATTTGCTTATCGCATACACGTTCACTATTTTCAGATTTGCCAATAGAATTATTACCGCAAAAATCCCAAATTGTAGAGATGTAAAATCAGTGGCGATTTCTCTTAACAACAAAGTGGGACAATTTTTTTCCTGATGGCATTCCTACAAATGGGATAGATTTCTGGTGCAAGGTCACAACAATTAAAAATGCAGGTGGTGATCTTGCTTTTAAGGAATTGTCTCAGTTTGGATTAAATATGTATAGCTTACCGATTAGCAATGCCACAGTTGAGAGAGTGTTTTCAAGGGTAACAACAACAAAAACCAAACTTTGAAACAGAATGGGACTTGAACTTTCATCATCAATTCTTTGAGTTAAAATTATGTTTGAAGATAGAAATACATGTTGCTATGATTTTATACCATCAGCTAAAATGCTCAAATTAAATTCATCGATTTATCATGGGGAATCATTTACAGAGGAAAATGAAGAGGTAGATCACATATTTTCGGTTATGCAATTCTAATATCTTGTACTACAATAATTTAGCATTTTTAGTGGGTTAACTTTGTCAAAAGAATAAGCTAATGTGTTAAGACGAATATTTCAAAAATTTCTGCAATTTTTTCCTTCTTTTCTAAATTAAATGTTACAGAAAATATTTTTTTTAAATAATTAATTTCAAAATTTAAAAAAATACTTTTATTAATAGTATCTTTTTCTACAGAAGTACCTAACTTATTACGTAATAAAAAAAGATTACGAAAAAATAATATTTCTTGTGCAAAACAAAACATATTTTGATTCACAACCAGGATATTAACTTTGATAGGAGACTGAAAAGTGGGGTTACTTTTTCCGACTGATTTTTACGCATAAAAAAGCTTGAAAAAAAGTGCTACAATATTATAATAATTTTAGTGTTTTTCATATTACGCGTTCTTTCAATTTAACCCTTTCAGCAAGACAAATCACAAATGAATTCGGGAGACTCCGCAAGCTTGCTACGATGCAACCCAAAATATAGCAGACGGCGCTGTTTTACAGAAATATAGCCAAATAAATTAGAACACTCAAAACAGGGCAAACTTTACACTTTATTTATCCTGTGGTATTAATTTTGTTAAATTTGATTTGTTAATATTTATAAATATATATATATATAGTTCCATATGTTTTTTATTTATTCCTTTATTTTTTGGGCTACAAAATGTTCGAATCCGCTACTTTTTAATCTTATGATCTGGCAACACTATGAAATGATGCAATTTTGGGAATATACTTTTCTCGTAATTGCTTTGGGGTTTTTTTTTAATGTTTTTATGTTATACATTAAAATTTAGACTAAACACAAATACTATAAAATGTTTTATAAAAAAATTACTGGTAGAAATATTTTTTTCTATTTATTGATTTAAAAATATATTTCAAATGGACCAAGATAAGAAAGAGAAAAACTCGTTTCAGCCGTCTCACGCTTTTTTATAACATTATTTCATACCTGCCAACTTTTAATCCCTTCCATTATCATTTTTCCCAGTGGTATTAAAATGGAATTAAAACTTCATTTTTAAGCAAATAAATACGTTGCTTTTGAAAAAACTTAAGTAACCATTACTTTACTTTATTTACAAAAATTGGGCACCTGGGCCACTTAGCGGCCCCTATCCCATACATCTAGAAATTTACAGAAAATTTATAGTAATAACATTTTGAATTTAGCAGTCGATGTGGTAGCTAATAGAAAAACAAGCACTTTGCTTGAGTAAATATAACATTTGAATATCTGATTCATCGAATCTAAGTTGATATATATAAATATAAACATAATTTGACATATATATACATAAGTTGACATAAATAAATAATAACATAAATTGATACATATTTCACTAATTAAATTTCTATATTTTAACTAGCACATATTTAATTGTGACATACATTGAAGTTCATTCGAATACATTGTGGTAACCATAAAAAAAATTAAGCCGTTTGCTTGTGAAATAATAAAACAATGAAATTTAATATGACAAATTGACTTAACACTAGAAATATTGATTGTAGACTTAAATTAAAAATAAAGATAAAACATGATTTGATATGTACAGTAATTGATTTTTGAAAAATGAAAGGCATAATTGATGAATATAGATAAATCATACCTTGATACATGATGAAATAACATATTTGGAGAAAATGCAGTGAATATATTTTATCAGAGAAGTATTGCTCATTAAATACAATAGAATTTTCAAAAGAATTTAACATGCAAAGTTGATATATATGTATGCATAAATTGGTTATATTATCAGAAAATAATTCTTAATGTAATTTAATTTAACTTAAGTAAAAGTCTGATGTGAAAAGTTCAGTGAATTTAACTTGAGAGTCTTGAAAATAAAAGTAGAACTCACTGGGATTGAGATGTTTCCCCGATGATCCCCCGCAGAAGACGGAGCACTTCTTCATTTTTGAGCAATTCCTGTAATTCTTTGATTAATGACACTAATCGATGAGCAAGTTTAGGCGTCGAATATGATGTTGTTCGAGGGCTCCTTCTGCTGGGACGGGTCTCGCACCCAGTATAGTTGGCTGTGTGGCTTTTGTAACAATTACAGCATTTTGGAGGTGTAGTTCTGTCTTTGTTGCATTCATGTGACCTGTGGTTTTCAGCACATTTTACACACCTTGCAGGTGCATTGCAGTGGCTTTGTGTATGTCCATAATTTTGGCAGTTGTAACATTGTATAGGTCCTCGACCTCCTCGAAATCGTTCGATTTTGATCGGGATCTGCTGTATGTTGTTGACTTCGAATATTCTTTGGTGATTCGCCGTTGATGTTAGGATTATGAGAAAAAGTGGAAGGAGCCGACAGGCCTCTCCCATTCTTTTCTTAAACTGCACAATTTTAAAGGTTTCAATACTGTTTTTCTGTAATTCTGTATTGATGGCATCTGTATCAAAGTCCACAGGCAGGCCCCGGACCAAAACCTTAATATATCTGGCTTGCAGTGTTATTTCAGGTTTGCTGGGCGGATCCCGTACTTTGTCGGTATCCTCCTTAGGTTTTGTTGTCGGCAAGATAGTGACGTCATCTGTTGAATTATGTTGGCTAGAAGAAGGACAGCTGTTTGCAGATATGAGTGTAGAATTATCTTCAATTGTTTTGATTGCATTTTGCTTTTTCTTCTTCTTTTTTCTTTTCTTTGCAGGTGGTTCTGTGCTATTGTTAATATTGATGTCCGTGTCTGTTTCTGTATTCGGTGTTGTATTCAGGTTTTCATCTTTATTTTCCATGGTTATGTCTTCAGTGCTTGGATTAATTTCAGTCATTATTGATTCGAGTTGAATGGAGTTTTTATTCATCTCCTTGTTTTCTTCCGCTTGAAAGTTTTTCCTCTTCCACCTGACGTGATAAGCTGCATTTGTCAGTTTTAGGAAGTAGGAGTATTCATAGTCTCCAGAGTAACTTGATCTTATTTGAATGAGCAGTTTGCTAAGTAATTTATCTAAACCAATCAGCTCCTCTGTATCAAACTGAGTGTAAAACTCTACGAGATCGTCAATATGTTCGTGTTCAACTGGTGGAAAGTATTTTTTTGATATCCCACAGGTAGCAATGATTTCTTCTAATGACGTGGATTCTTTGCAATGCGACGGTGAATTACGAATGGAGAGTGAGACCTTTCCACCACGAGCTGTTTTATGATACGGCATGACTTGAAAAAACAAAATGGCGGGCTCAAAATCCAGACATCAAAATGGCCAGTTGTCAGTATTGTCTCTCCCGACTCAGGAACCTGACGAGATCAAAATCTGTATCACTCACCTCGTAACGTTCAGGATAATCAGCATCAATTCAGCATAACCGGCATCGCAAGGGAGAAGAGAACGTCAGTAGAGCATGATCAGCATCAGTTATCGGCAGCGTTTTCGCATGGCATCATTTCGAAAAACTCTTCCTTAAAGTGACATCACCGCATCTAATCCGTGACACATGACATGTGGACTCCGTCATCCAGGCATCGCAATCTTATCCATGTGGATACCTTAAGTAACCATGATAGTAACGCATATTAATATATGTGCTTCATTTTTGTAAGAATAGTGGTGATCAAAATCATTTAAAAATTAAGTTTATAAAAGAAAAAAACAGTATATATTTACTACCACTTTAAATATTAAAATAAAATCCGGAAGAGTTGGCAGGTATGTTATTTGTGGTGTAAAAAATAATTTTTAAAAAATGACTAAATTAATTTTACCAATATTTTTAAACGAAAACTGAGAACGACGAGAGGGATACAACGAGACCTGTTGGACATTTTGAAATTGAAATCAATTTAGCAAAACTACGTAGCTGCAGATAGTGGTTCATATGTTAATAACTATATCTTTTTTTATTATTTATAAACAAATTTCTTATTTTTGAAGTAATTATAAAAAAATGGAATTAAACTATTAATGAGCTAGACATATAAATATTAAAAGTAAATTGTTGAAATAATTTTAACTAAGTATAAGCTACAATTTTCAAAAAATCTACACAATCACTAAAATTTACATTTTTTCTGAAGATCAATTTTTAAAAAAATTTTCATTTTTATAACTTATAAAATTATTTAAACACTTTATTTACATTTTATTTAAATCAATCATATGCGTGATCAACAGGGGTGAAAGCGAGACGGAAACGAGGAAAGGCTGGTAGTAAAACCTTTTCAGTTATAGCTAGTTTTGGGGAGGAGTATACTTATTCTTTTTTTAAATTTTTAAACAATATCTACTTTATCTTGGAAAAGTAGCAGTTTTATATATATGCCAGAATTATAAAAGAAATCTTGATAGTTACAGATATTTCATTTTTTTCGAAAATAATGCTGGAATGAAATGTTTTACGTACCAGGTTTTTCTCTTTTCCGTCTTGCTATGTAAGGGCTTTCACCCACGGTAATCAAGCAAGTCTCTCTTTCATAGCCCACGGTATCATGTATGAGAAGAGCTTTTCTGTCTCCAACGGCCCATGACCACACAGATTTGATCTCAATCTGGTACTCTCATATTACATCTCGTATTATTACGTATACATACAATGAGTAAAAAAATAAACGGTCCAGCATGAATTACTTTTCATCTAATGATTGGATCTTCGTGGTAGAGGTAGGCATCATTATAGTGTGAGGTATTATTATTACCCCTTGCTATTTCAAAAATAATATATAATTCTTTAATGAGAACTTAGTATAAAAATATGGAATTTTTAGCAAAAACTTGGCAAATTTTTTACTAAAACTAGTGTCTTTATTGTCTTGTCAAAAAAACTAGTGTCTTGTCAAAATTAACTAGTGTCTTTCAGACCTCTCGAACTAATTTTTTTTCCTTTATAGACTAAGACAAAAAATGTATGCTATTTTTATAAAAATTTTTACAAGCTTTTTCCCAATTATAAGTTTTAAAGGTAGACTATAAAAGAAAGCTGTCACCTAACTAAGGCAAAAAGCAAAGTGATTTATATCCGAGATACCCCGCTTCAAGATATCAAAATGTCTTTGGAACTAGAAGAAGCACTGTTGCGTTTGACTGTTTTTGGAATTTCTTTGTCAATAAAGATGACACGATTCACTCCATCCATAAACAACTGTCTCACGATAAAAATGTAGTACCTGACCTTCCTCTCTGCTAATTATTTCCTGTCTGCTGCATACTATTATGCTAGAGAACAGTTAAAGATCAAAGTTGATACAAAAGTTAAAAGGGAATTTGATAAAACATTGAATTAAAAGAGAACAAAAGAAAATGTAATCACAAATCGCACAAAATTTTACTTTTTTTCTTACTTACATTTTATTAGACTAATAATATACTACACATAACATTTTATTTTTTATGAATTTTCAAAATATGCAATAATTTGTAATTTGAAAAATTAGTGTACCTTTTTTTTCAATTTTTGTATAAGTACGTAAGGACTTCAAAAACATTAATTTTCTAAATATCGAAACCGATGCATTAAAGTTAGTGGAAAAAAAATTCTGAACAATGAAGTTTTAATATATTAATTTTTGTCTTCGATAACCAGTAACCTTATCATTAATGAATGAGTGTCCGAGTTCTAACTAAGCACAAAAAAAATTCAACCTTTGCCACCCCCCCCCCCAAAAGAATTTATTAATTTGTGAAAAAGTGACGATATTTTTAAAATGCTTAATGGAATACATTTTTTTGAATTAAATTGTTTTGTATTCATCAAAAATGTTGACGTTTTAAAATAGTAATATGATTTAGTTTTTCAAGCAATAAGTAGAATGAGTGTAAAAAAAATAAAAAGTAACATAGAAAAGAACCGCCATTTTTGTTTACTGATAAAATTTGTGTAGTGCGCAAAAAAGCACCTTAAATAACTTTTCACCATTCTAAGTCTCAATCTTAAAGGTTCGAGGGGGAATTAATTAATTAGGACTAATTAATAATGCAGGGATCAGAAGTCCGAATCCTTCGAAAAAAAGGTATGTTATTAAGAAATAGTACCTTTTTGTATCTGATTTCGTAACTCAAAACGTCGTCGCACTAATTAATTAGCGTATTTGACCATTAAGATTGAGTCCGATCATTCGATCAAAAGTTATTGAGGGTGTTTCGTTTTTTTATTTTATTTTGAGCACTGTACATGGGTTATCATCATTATATATTTTTAGTAATTATCAATGCAGAAAATATTTTAACTGAGGTATTTAGTTAAAATCGCGAATGAGCAAAATGATAATTGATAGACTTAAAAAAATTTTAATCAGCACAACCAAAAACACTTCAGGCGCTCAGTTGTGTCGATGCAATAAACAAGCTTCTTCAACAGCGCAAAGGACAAAAAATAAAGGAGAAAATATCAGTTTATTAAAGTCGACATAAAAAAAAATAATGACCATGGAATCCTCACAATAATGTATGTAAGGAATTAACACCGCCATCACGGCCTCCAGCAACACTTTTAATCTCACTTTAATAATTTAATTTACACTATATAATCTTTTATTAGTCCTTTGCACTGCTTAGATTTTAAAAAGATTAGATTTCGATAATTTTTTTTTCTTCTGTTAATCAGCTAAATTGCTCTTACTTTAAAGGCACTTCAGGAAGTTTTCCTTCTTAAAGTCTAATACAGATAGATCAGTGACCACGAATGATTTTTACTTATTTTTAGGTCAGAGTTAGTTCATAACACTGCTAGTTTTTATTGCATACATATCATTTATGTTTAACGCAGTATAATTTCTGCCGGCTTTTGCATCATACTAGAAATCTACATTCATTGCTTACATTCTAGGATACTTACTAATCCACTGAAAGCTGTCGACTGACAAGTAGATAGTAATAAATTATTATCTAACTAATTATTATTCAATTATCTTCTAATTAATTATTATCTTACGTCAGTGCGAACTTTTGTAAAATGGAAAAACTACATGAACCATTAAACATCTTTGCCTGTTGATGAACCGTACCAACTGAATGTTCTTGACTTTTCCGTTTGTGTTTTCTATCTATGTTTCCTCTAAATGGGATACTACCGGTAAACATATAACAGTTGAAATAATAAAATGAAACGCAAAACATTTTACTGATTAATGTTTATCCTTTTCGTAACGAGTGCCGTATTTAACGTTTCTAACGTTGCTTCCTAGTTTTCTGTTCAACTAGTTCACTGAGAGCATTACCTCACATCAACTCAACTCACGTACTAGTATTACCCTCCATTTCAGCACTCCAAATCAATTCTTTTCTATTGAATAATTCTATCAGTTTTATCAAACTGGATTTTATGAAACATTCGATAGTAAATAATCGTTAATTGTTTTCTTTAAAGTAGTGCAATTTTTCGTCTATGTGCGAATTTTTATAAACTAAAAAGACTATTTTGATTTTTAGGAAGAAAAGTCTATACTGTGTTAGAGAAAATGTGGCTGTTTTGGATCGTTTCCATTTTCTCCTCTGTAGTTTACATATGTTGTCAAGATGGGGCATTCGAACCTCCGGAGGATGACTGGGTTCCACCCTCAACAACCACAATCGCTCCAACTGAGCCACCCCATGTATTTTGTCCTACAGACATCTTAACAACTTATCCGTGCACTTGTGAAAAAGGAGGAACAGAAGGCCTCACACTACACTGCGAAAATGCCAACTTGGCGATGATGGCATTGGGCCTCGGTAATGTAAAAGACAAATTGATTAACAGTCTTTTAATGACAAGAAACTACGTGAGAAGGTTAAAAGGAAGTGTTCTTCACAATATTACCATTTCAAATTTAGAAGTCAGTTATAATAAGATCGAGGACATAGACGGCGATGTTTTTGATACACTTGGAGAAAGTCTTGTAACATTAAATTTGGAAGGAAACAATTTAAAAAATGTTCCATCCGCGATAAACAAACTATCGAAGTTACAATACTTGAATCTTGCCAACAACCAACTTACTGTACTACCAGCAAATGCTTTTAGTGGCCTCCCTAGTGTCAAAGAATTGAGATTAGATGGTAACAAAATCAATAAAATATTTCCTGGTGCTTTTAATAACATTCTGAGATCATTGGACAAGCTTCATTTGCAGCATAATAAGATTCAGAAATTTGAGAGAAATGTTTTCAAACAAATGGTAAAACTTAAATACCTGGACATATCATATAATGATTTCAGCAAATTCGCCAAAACAGATTTTACAGATCTCACTTTTCTGTGGTTTCTTAATGTTTCAAATAACCACTTGAATGAATTTCCCCGTTCAGCTTTAACAAGAAATGCTCAGCTAAGAGTTCTTAATGCTTCCAACAATAATTTGAAGGAGATTGACGCTTATTTGCTGAGAGGTTTGCGGTTGCTTCGAGATTTATATTTAGCTGGCAATAAGATTAAAACTATTGCTCAAAGAGCTTTAATTACGCCTACTCGTTTAAGAACTCTAGATTTGGCTAGAAATTCGATGCAAGATATTGGATACGAGATGTTTAAAGACATGAATTGGCTAGAAAGGTTGGATCTAAGTTATAATAAAATATCGAGAATAGCAAGTAACAGTTTCATTAGGATGTTTCAAGTTGTAGTCGATTTAAGTCATAACAACATTAGTTTTATAGGCAAAGGTGCATTCGTTGAAATGTCTAATGTTACTGTTTTTGATTTATCTTATAATTCTATTTCAGAAATTGCTCCAGAAACGTTCCAAAACAGTGACGTCAATGAGTTGCGCCTAGATTACAATAACATAACAGATCTATCCAAAGTCCTCATAACGAATTTAACCGGAATAAAAATTTTCAACGTCACTCACAACAAAATCGATAAAATAGACAGGAAATCGTTTTCAAAGAAGAAACTTTACGAACTCCACACCATAGATCTTAGTTACAATAATATCACAGAAGTTAGTGGTAATGCATTCGAAAAGTTTGGCAGCATACGAAATATTATAATGCATCATAATAAAATACGAAAAATAGGATATGGTAGTTTTGGTACGATATCGACATTGCTTGAAATCGACATCAGCCATAATAATATTTCGGAAGTGACGTCAGGAGGCTTTACAAGCTTAGTATCATTGCGCATGTTGTATATCAATGATAACTTCCTCAGAACGATGTTCGTTGTTCCCATAGCCCTAAATGAAGTGCATATTGAAAATAATACTATTACAAGGATACCTCCTGGCATATTCCCTGCTATGAATTCACTATTACATCTATATTTAGATTACAACAACATAACTCGTCTAGAGAGAGGTTCTTTTCGCGGATTACTGACACTGAGGACGCTATCCTTAGGGTACAACAATATATCCGAAATTCCATGGGAATCTTTAGAGGATATGAGTTCCCTTCAATATCTCTATCTGCATGGTAACCATATCATCAGGCTTAATAGAAAAGCGTTCGGAAATTTACCCGTTGTCTTCGAAGTCCGTTTGGATTTTAACAACCTCCAAAACGTGAGTTCTTACGCTTTTGAAGGTATGCTGCAATTGATATCGTTAAACATGAGCTATAATAATATTTCATCAATTCCACCGTCTGCCTTCACGAAGCTTGTGTCACTGCAGAAGTTGGATATCTCGCACAATCGTGTGTCGTCTCTCGAAAATAAAACAAACGGTATTCTGGAAGATTTGTTATCTCTCGAAGTCTTTAATGCTTCGTACAATCACTTGTCATTCATATCAGACAGGTCCTTTCCCAAATCTCCATGGATTCCTTACAGAATCAAACACATAGACCTGAGCCACAACTTTATCCCCGTTATAACGAAGACTTTTGATGATGGCATGACCAAAGTCGAAGTTCTTAAGTTGCAGAATAATATACTAAATGAGATAAGGCCGGAAGTACTTTCGAATCTCACATACCTCCGTCATCTCGATCTGTCCGGCAACGAACTTCCGAAGTTACCGAAAGGAACATTTGGACTTAATCTAAGGGATCTGGAAGAGTTGGATCTCAGTAATAATCGATTAGGATCCATAGATGTTGAGGAAGTTTTGTCCATGAAGAAATTGCAATTATTGGATCTGAGAGAAAACCGCTTTGCGACTTTTTATGAAGAGCTTATTCCTCTGATGAAAGAAAATTTCACTCTCCTGTTTAAAGGTAATTGTTTCATTTTACTAAGATTTCTTATATTATGCAATAATTTAAGAATACTAGCTTGATTTTATTCAGGGTTTAATTTGTAGTTTTCATCTACATATAAAAATCTTATGATGCTGTCACAATTTTCCTCTGTTATCGGTATATTTTTGCTTGCCGGAAAATCTACAGTAAAGTATTTTTCGTCAAATGTTCTTATCTTACTCCACTTTTATTGCGTTATAGATTTTGATTATTTTCTAAATTAAGGGTTTAAAACTAAAACAGTGGTTACTTTATATCGTGATTGTACGATATTACTTTCTCATGCTACATTTTGAAATAAACTTATTTGAAACAGTGTTTAAACTTATTAACAGTTTTACAATAATTGTTTTTTGGTGTAAATAACATTAATATATTATTATTGCTAAAAAGATTCATTAAATGATTTAGAACTAAACTATCAATTTCATGACCACTGTGATGTATGCACAAATTGTAGTTAATATATCAGCCGGTTTGTTAAGCAAAAATATTAAATTACGGTAGTGAACTCTCCAAATTTATCGCAGTTAACTTTATTAAATATAAACTTTATTAAAAAATATTTAAAAAATTTAAATTTTAAGAAATTTAAATATTTTTAAAATTTTTAAGAATCATTAACCAAAATTATTTAAATTTATTAATAGTTCTTAACGGAATCATAAGGGGAATAGAACAATACAAAATCTTTTATACTATTTACCCGTCAAATTTGACTGCTGAAAATAAACATTTAATTTTAAAAAAATAAACGTTGCACTCGGGAAGTAATGCCACAAGTGAACAGAAGCAAACAGAATATATTTTAAGTGAATAATTTCAACTTTCTAAAAAAGAAATCTTTTTTAGACAAAGAAATAACAATTATAGCATAGGATGCTACTTTTGATGCATCCGGCATCTTACTCTTCATTTAATCTAATTTAAACCTATGTTTATTTTCATTCCATACTGTATACAGGTGGTCTGTTTATACGGTCCAAATTGTTGGACCGGCGCTGATTGAAATTGATGGAAACTTGTTTTGCTTGGAGCTTGGATCGCGTAAACGATCATTTAAGGTAGTTTTTCGAAGGCTCTGTAGTCGCATAAGTTAAGAGATTTAATCTATTGGCATAAGGATTTAATCTATTACAGCAACAAAAATTTTTATAATTCACCTACTCTAATTTGTGGGGATTTTAATGCTCATCATGACTTCTGGGGATATAACAACAGTGATGCCAGGGGCGATGCTTTACTGGATTTCATAACATCTAATGATTTGAAAATTCTTAATACCCAGCCCGCGACACCGACATTTGTAACCTCCTTAACTTCATCATTTCCTGATCTTACTTTAACAAATAATCCAGATGTTTTAACATCCACAACATGGAATGTAATGGATATAAACAGTAATTCTGACCATATGTACATATTAATCCAAGTAAATAACACATTCTCTTTTTCCTCATTCACGCGATTCAAAACGAAATACGGAAATCACAATAAGTTCAGAAAAGTTTTTTCTACTTTTAACCTAGACCTAATAGATGATTTAAATACAATACAAAATCATTCAGACCTAAACAGTTTTACGAATAACTTAATTAATAAAATTTTTATAAGTTGTCAACAAACTTACATAACTAAACTTTTTCATCGTCCAACAAATGCCTCTTGGTGGACAACACAGTTAACAATTTACAAAAAAGAACTTCAAGCAATTAAAAGACGCTTTCAACGATCAAATGATACAGAGATTATTAATAAATATAAAACAATTTATAAGAAAAAAAGAGCAGAGTATAAAAAACATATTATACAAGCTAAATATAAAAGTTGGCAGATTCTTTGTGAAAATACTAAGAATATTTACGGTGCCCATTATAAATCTACGTTTAGAACAAATTCATATCCAACAATACTCACAAATATATACAACAACAATTCTCAACTTGACGAAGCAAACAGCATTCTCAAAAATCTTTATCCTGACGATAATATTATTCCTACACGTCCATTAATTTACAGTAATAACACACCGGATCCCCCATTCACACACAATGAGTTACAACGCCTAATTAAGTCTCTTAACAGCAAAAAAGCACCCGGCATCGATGGAATAGATTACATTGTAGTTAAAATTTTATTCTCATTTTTCAGTACTTTAATACTTAAATTTTTCAACAAATGTCTTGCTCTAAATTATTTTCCAGATCATTTTAAGAAAGGTCAGGTTTTACTTTTTCTAAAAAAGGGCAAAGATCCAAAGCATTTAACATCTTATCGCCCAATCACCCTTCTACCTTGCTTGGGTAAATTTCTGGAAAAACTTATTATTAAAAGACTAAATTTTCATTTGGAAAATGTAAACGCCCTTTCAGATTTTCAATACGGTTTCAGATTCGGCAAGTAAGTCCATTTAGCTTTGGATAATTTTAAAGATAATTTAACACACCTAAAAAATAATTACAAACACGTTGCAGCTATATCTTTAGATATTAAAAGTGCTTTTGACAACATTCAATATAGTATAATTAATCATGAGTTGTCAAAACATCATATTCCCTCTAATCTTTGCCTTTTCATAGAAAGTATAAACACAAATAGACAAGCAATTGTTTCAACAGATCAAGGTTACGTAACTAAAAACATTTCAAAAGGTTGTCCCCAGGGGTCATGTATTGGTCCTACAGCATGGAATCTTACTATCAATAGTTTGCTTAACATACATTCTGAAAATTATATGATCCAAGCTTTTGCAGACGATCTGATTATACTGACTTTTGCCAACTCAAGGAGAAATTTGGAAGAGACTACAAATAATTCCCTTAATGAAATTCACACATGGCTAATTCAAAATGCTCTAAATCTTTCTATAGAAAAAACAGTTTACATCCACTTTTATAACACAGATCGCAGTGCAATATTTAAAATCAACAATATTAAAATTAAACATTCTAATCATTTTAAATATCTAGGAGTAGTCATTGACAAAAAATTAAACTTGGATTCTCACATTAATCTTTTAAAACAAAAATCTAAAACATTATTAAATTCGCTTCAAAAAATCAACCAAAAATCATGGGGTATCAACCAAAAAGCGAGAAAATTAATATACAATACAGTAATAATTCCCGCATTAGCTCATGGTTGCAGCCTATGGGCTACGAATATCTCTCCACGTATTTATCGCTCTTTACAATCTATTCAAAGAAAATTTCTTTTAAACATGAGTAGAGCATATTATTCTACCCCAACGGCAGCACTTCAAGTACTAACAAATATTCCTCCTCTCGCAGAACAGATTATGTCAATATCTTGTTCAACAACCGTAACTCACCTCCAAAAAGATGCCAACTTTAATAATATAAAGTATAATACACTAGACTATGAGAAAAAGCTAAAAATATCACATCGCCATCCTTCTTTTCACTTAATTAACAAAATAACTTTAGTAGAACAGAATAATTTTGATTTTAACAGAAAAACAAACTATTTTACAGATGGCTCGAAGACAAACACAGGCACAGCTTTCGCTTTCCTCAATATTACACATTCACAAAGCTACACATTAGACAGGGAAAATTCGGTCTTTCAAGCAGAACAGTTGGCAATCTTTGAATGTATTAAATACATTAAGAGCACTAAAAACTTCAATAATAACGATATTTATGTAATCTGGTCAGACTCAAAATCATCAATATCATCAATACTTGATTTTGACACAAATAATAGAATTTCTTTTGATATTCAACAAGAACTACAACACACATCAATTCAAATTTCCTGGATTAAAGCACACAGCGATAGAGTAGGTAACGAAAAAGCAGATGATTTAGCTAAACAATCTACGAGACAACCAAAAAATTATGTATACCCACTTCCAGTTTCATATCTTAAACGACGTATTAAAGATTCTCTTCTAACAAAATGGCAATTTCAATGGAATAATTCAGACAGAGGCAGACGTCTATTCAAAATTATTAACAATGTTACTTTTTTTAAAACAATTCCTCCAAAACAAGTCATCTGGTTCTTGACGGGTCACGGACCATTCCCAACATTTTTTAATTACCTGCATATAACAGATACTGATCTTTGCACCTGCGGCCAACAAGGTTCGCCTGAACATTATCTCACTAGTTGTTCCTACACTGTCTCCTGGCACAGTCGTCAACCTAGCCCAACAAATTTAGAAATTTGGCAGAAAACTTTTATTACAAACAATACCTTAAACAAAAGATTAATAACAGTTATGAACTTCTTAGCGGATAATGACTATCTATTAAAATTTTAATAACTTCCCATATTACATGTACAATATTTTTTTTGGTCTTATTTCTTCCTAAATTCCACACTTTCAGTAAAATCTATTTTTTTTTTAAATTTTTAAATTTTTTAAATTGTATGTTATTTAGGCTGGAGTGGAGCTGGACCAGCGGCCAAGTCCTGGGCTATATGGTTAAGGGTTTTCATAACCTAGGTACATGCTCAGGGCTTGGAGGAAAGAAAAAAAAAAAAAAGTCGCATAAGTTGCATGTAGTCGCTAATGGTGCAAAACTTCAATGTGGAGAAAGACCACAGTTTGAGAAAATGAAAAGCGTTTGTGGTCTACTTTTTACCCATTGACAAAATAGGTCTTGTTTTGGGTTTGATGGCGTGCGCATCTTATTTGGACGTCATCACACTTTTCAACTGTGCTCAAGAGTAAAAGTAAAGAGTGCGCATGCGTAGTCATAGCATGAGTTGCTATGGCGACCGCTGCTGTTTTGCAGAATTTTTTTAATTTTGTAATGCAATAAGTTGGTGAGTTTATTTTTGAGATATGGGACCAGAGAGATCTCATAAATACTTCTTGAGTTGTGAATAAAAGAGACATTCATCATTTGAACGATATTTTTGTTTTTATAGTGTCAATTAAGAATCAGAAATTCTAACCTATAGTTCAAACTGGATTGTTTTTAATACTAATTCTGATGAATATCACAAATAAAGAGGGTCCCAAACTGATTGACAACGGCCCCGAGGGTTAGAGTTGAAGCAAGAAAAAAACGATGCCAAAGCCTAAACTTACCAAGGCTGAAAAAGCAAAAGAACATAGACGGGAATACCTTAAGCGTTACACACAAACGAGAAGAGGAAAAGATTCCGTTCGCAAACGCAAGCATGAAGTCCGTTCCTCACAAAAGTACCAGTGCGGTTGACAGAATTGAATCCTACCGAAGAGCAAATGGTGGCTCTCCGAACCACTTTCATGCAAATACGAGAACTTTGTGTTGATAACCAGTTAGGGATAAAAGGATCCATTGTCAACGCAAAAAATGACTTGCACAAGACCGTAGACTGCCTTCCACGCAATATAAATAATTCATTCACTGTTCTTGTAAAATTGAAAAAAAAAAGCCTAGCTTTCAAATCCCATTTCATGTATGAACTTGTGTATCGGAAACGGGAGTATGATGCAGCTTACAATCTCCTTTAAACCGTATTGTACCAAGCGCCATTTCTCCTAATCTAACTAAGCGACCCTTTTATTTTCTACCTTTTTCGTAAGGTATTGTGTTGTCTAATAACACTATATCATCAAAACCTTAAATACAAAAAAATATCGCGAAAACGCGAATAAAAAATGCACCCTAAAATCCAACAGAGACCTCTTAACTAGTGCGCAATCGTGACTCATCTACGTTATTACACTTAAGTATTATTCTTCATGTTTCTGTATTATTCTTACGTTCTGCTTCATTTTTCAGGAAATCCTTTGATTTGCAACTGCCACATACGTCCTCTACGGGTATGGATCAGTAACCAACCGGACACTTCCGCCTGGAACCCAGTAGCTTGCCATCAGCCTACGTGGCTCGAAGGAAGAGGAATACCAACATTAGATTTAGAAGAATTGAACTGTAAAGGAATGACACAACAAGTCGAATTGCCTGTGAAACCGGACATTAAGATACGAGGCAGCGAGGTGCTGAAAGACCACGGATTACGAGTGGTGTGGTACGTTGCAACGAGAGAAGATGTGGCAGGATTCAAAGCCACTTTGCGAAACAAAACTGGAATCTTGGTGACTCAGCAAGAAATGTCCTACAACGACAGAGAATACGTGTTTAGAGATTTAGAGGCAGAAGAAAAATATGAACTATGCTTGACTGCAGTGGATTCATTAGGTTCTGAAAGGCAAGCATTTAAATCTCAATGTACTGAAGTAGGTCCAGTTGGATTGGCTCTGAGACACAACATTGAGAACTACTGTTTAATTTTGCCAATATGCATTGCAATGAGCTTGTTCCTAAAACGTTATCTGTGATATTTTTTAACATGTTTTTATTATAAACATTGAATTATTTTGTACACACATTTACTTTTTATGACGAAAATAATCAATAAAAATAATTATAATTACGTTGCATTTTGTTTTGCTGCTCAAAATCTATGAGATTTAAACATTTGAAACCGCGAAGTTGTGTAGAAAAATGTACATGCATCAAAAAGAAAAGGAAAAAATATCACCCAAAATAATTTTTGATCTAACGATCGGATCTTCATGTTCTAGAACTCAATGAGGTAAACACCTTGAAGGCTCGATGAGGTAACCACCTCAAATATATTAATCAGTGCAGACTATATTTTAAGTTGTGATATCCGGCACAAAAACGAACTTCAGATTTGTAAGTCCCTAAATATTAAAGGTAGCCAAGATCTGGGAGATGTCCAAATAATTTGGTCCGAATAGCGGTCCAAAGTTAATGTTAAGTTTACTTTTTGAGTACTTCACCATGTCTCTGGAACTTTTTTTGCGAATTGAAAAATTTTTGCACACAATTATAAAATTCGTTTATCTAAAGATAACTCAATGCAAGAAATAATTTTTAATAATTATTTATTACTTTATTTCCTAATAATGGTTGAAAAACTTTTAACTATATGCAATTTTTTACATCATTTTAAAGATAGTGATTTTATGTGGCAAAATACAAAATTTGAGCGAAATTGGTCAGAGAAATCTTAAAATTATATTTGTCTTATTTTTAAAATTAGATTTCTCAGGAACTATTTGACCGATTTCATACAAAGTTAGTATTTTGTCATGTAAAATTACTTTTTTTTAACATGATGTGAAAAATTTTATACCTTAGGACTCAAACGTTTTGGACTATTGGCAAATAAAATAATAAATATTTACTTCCTTTGCGAGTTTCTTATCCGTTGATTTTGTACCAAACGCAGTTTGTAACATTGTTTTACTTTGTTGTGTCATTAAATTCTACAGTTTGCTCATTAAATTTTACAATTCGACTCTGACTCCAAGGAAAATAAAAAAAGCCACAGTTTAAGTGTCTTACACTTGAAGCAAAACGGTGGTTTTAAATTATATATATATATATATATATATATATATATATATATATATATATATATATATATATATATATATATATATATATATATATATATATATATATATATATATATATATAATCTGGAATTATCTGGGCTTTAGAACGGACGAGTAACTTTAATATTTTTAAAGTGACTTTTTCAAAAATCGCCAATTTGGTGACATTTTACCACCTTGATGAAAATTATCAAAATTACTTATTCTCAGTTATCAATAATCGAAATCACTTATTCTCAGTTATTAATAATAAAAATCACTTATTCTCCGTTTTTGCAAATTTTTATGAGCCCAGATGATGCGACATTAAAGTAAATTTTTGAACATTAAGAAATTAGACCACAAACGCTTCTTCATTTCTACAAAACTGTAACTTTTCTCCCTATTGACGTTTTGCGCCATTCCCAGAATAAACGTAGACAGCGCTAGGTTTAAATAGGCTTAACTTATCCTAACAGTTATGAGTAACTGTTGTAAGCTCACAGCGGTTATGAAAATAGTAAATTACTCGCATAAAAGCGTCATTTCAGCTGCCGATGAAGCCTTCGATAAACAACTTTAAAGCTTTTTTTTTTATATGTATATATTCATAAGTGTTTTGAGAGTGTAGATATTTGAGAACGTCAACGCATATTATTAGCATTAATATCATACCATTAAATAACAAAATATCTACAGCTTCACTTCGAAATTTATATTTATATAAAGAAATTTGATTATACTCCTTTAAAGGATAAAGCACGAAAAAAAAATTTTGCTAAGAACTAAACTGAACCTAAGCTTTTTATTAGACGATTTACAAGAGAAAAATATTGTTTAACTTGTATAAACTTTCGAGCTTTGCTATTAAAAGCTTTCACAAATTTTAATCAAACAATGTTTTCCACAAAATTTTACTTTTACAAATACTGGGGTAACTGTAGATAAATATAGGTGAATAATTTAACTAAAATATAAAACTTTTTTTAATAGCTTAAATTGACCGGTACAGAAACTGAGAAGACTGATTTGTGCTCGAGATCGCTCAAAAAACTTAGCACTAACAAGCGAATAGCAAACAAGCGCTTGATTAAAATAAAACAAACTTCATAGAAATTGGATTCACTTTACTTTTATTTGGAGGAAATGTATCGTGCTACCAAACTATTAAAATTGGACAGTTCTCGAATTTCGATAGTTGTGCTTAACCTTTTCGGGATGGGCTAGTCATAAATATATTCGTATGGAATCAGAAACAGAATGGAATAAAATAAAAAGCGGTAGTTTAAATTTTGGCCTGGCTACTTTGACTACCTTATTTTTGCTTTCACTTTAAATCTAATACATCCAATCTGTGTTTGTTAAATGAGTAGCTATATAAATTTTCATTTAAACTTGACTACCAGTTTTATCTTTTTTAACGTGATTGTCGCCACCCTGGGAATGCATATATGACTCTCCGCTCTCGAAGAAATTAAAAACTTTTGAATTTGTTGAGGAAAGAAAATTTTCTCTTATATCAATATATGTCTTCGAATTTGTCAGAAAACAAGTCGTCGAATTTTATATTCAGGGAAATATCAACAGCAAAAAATGACAAAAGTCATTGTTTTATCAAACAGGAAAATTCTGTCTTACAGAGAATATAAGCAACAAGCAAGCAAGTACCATGATAAAACTATATAGAAATTCCATACTCGCCTGAAAATAATTTTAAAAAAAT
The DNA here is from genome assembly GCF_982258835.1 of Parasteatoda tepidariorum. Taxonomy (NCBI): domain Eukaryota; kingdom Metazoa; phylum Arthropoda; class Arachnida; order Araneae; family Theridiidae; genus Parasteatoda; species Parasteatoda tepidariorum. Next base: position 46,879,799 of record NC_141761.1, on the reverse strand, counting down.
AAACTAATAATCATATACTCTAGTTTTACAAATGTTAAACAAATGCAGAATATCATGCATCAAAACTGCTTGGTTATGAAATGAAGTTTGATGAAGAAGGTTCGGCATCTGATGATGCTTGCGATTCATTTAAACAAAAACAAAAAAAACTTTATTACACACGCAAATTAATATTTTACATAAATATATGGATGTCCTCGAATCATAAAAATTTTTCGAGCATGCTCTGCTGATTTGCTCTCAAATCACCAAATGATCCGCAGCGTGGAAGTAGCGGGTTCAAATTCCTCTGTACAGCTCTTCTCTGATTTGTGCTATCAGTCTTCCTTCTACTTGCCCATAGAATCGTAAGCTGTTTCTTGTATTGAACACACAACCCTGCGTTTGTATGTGAATAAATAGTTTCATTAATTTATTTTCATTTTTTTTTTATTTATTGATTGATTCATTTATATAAAGTAGCGTCCAGGCTTTTACGGCGTGACAGTTTCTAAGTTCGGTACGGATTTTAAATTATCAGTATGTACGTTGAAATTAATTCTACTTCAATTATGCAAGTGCTGTAACGTTTGTAAGTGTTGGGATTCTTCAATGATTTTAGTGGGAACTTTCTGGGGGGGGGGGTGGCGCTGTAGTTAAAAATTTCGTTACTTATTTTCGTGCATAAGTTTTTATACGCAATTCAAGAACCGCTCGTTAAGCTGAAAAACAGTGTAAAGAACTGTACACGATGCAATATGGGAATTAAAGAAAATACAGATGATTACGGTGGTAATCGAACCTTGTTACATTTCCCTCTTCGAAGTTTTAGACGCTAGTCATGGAATTAGCAGATGATAAGTTTATGTTACCGTGTTCTTTCATTAATTAATTTATTATTTATTTATCACTTTATCATTCACCATTTTTTTTTATTTAATTTTTTGTAAAAAATTAGCGCGTGCGGAGTTAAATTAATTTAGTAAGCATTATTTCAGATAGTGTAAATTTCTGAGATAGTGTAAATTTCCAGAACCATAGTTCTATCAACTATGGTTCTGGAAAATGATAAATATTCTACAGTAATTAATGCAGAAATTGGAGAGTAAAAAATATGTATCACTTCAAATTTATTATTAATTAGGTTCTGGAAAATGATAAATATTCTACAGTAATTAATGCAGAAATTGGAGAGTAAAAAATATGTATCACTTCAAATTTATAGGCTTAGAATATATTTTCCATACTTTGTAATATAAATCTGGCACTTTCCCCTTCAATATAAACTTCAACTTTTATGTTTAGCATTATGTTCACAAGCTTGCATGTGTATGTATCAAATAATACCATGGATTTTGCATAAAAATTACATTCGTATAGCAAATTTCATCTTTACTGAACTAGTGCAGGAAATCCCGTCTTCAAGAAGCAAAAAGTTATTCTCCCTCTGTGATCAGGAAGGGAAAAAAATGGCATTACAGTTATTCTACAAATAATCTTTGCCCTGATTTTTTTGTTTCACCCGTGTTTATGATTTATACAAATTTCGTCTTAGTATTTTCAAAGTACAAAAATACATGGAACTATAATAGCATCCTATAGAAAGACATAAATAGATGTTTGTGATAGCCATTGTCCTTTCTGTTTTCCTCAACGACAACAACTCAGAATTCAAGGAACATTACTTACAAGCAGTCCTGAATCTTTACAGGCTATAAGATGTAAGTATTAGCAAAATTCCCCAACAAAAATTATAATATTAAAAAAAGCATGAATCAATGCATGCAATCTTTAAGGAGTAAAAAAAATTCGAATTGGCAAACATACTCGTATATATACTCAGTATATTATCCTTACTATAATACAAATATATACTCAGAATATTATCCATACTATTATCGATAAAGATTAAAAATAAAAAAATTAAATCAGAAAATCATTTTTGTTAAGTGCTGAAATGCAAAACATTTGACAACTTTTACTAGATTTATATTTAAATGACGCTTAAGTTTTGTGTCATCATGACGTTTAAGTTTTTCCTAAAAGCTTTTAGAAAAATTGAATACCATTTATAGATTTCAAGAAGTCTTTTGATTCCTGCCACGAAATATATTGAAATAAACTTAAATTTAGAATATTTTAAGTGAGATTAAAGTTAATAAAAATGAGAACTTTTTAATTAACTGAAAACAATTATAAATAGACTTAATTTCGAACTGTTTCATATCGTAACTTGTATTTTCATTTTAGGAAACTTCTAGTACTTAAACTGTACAATAGATGGCGCTACCAAATACTTTTGTCATGCATGCAGATTAAGGATCTTAAGGATAAATGAATTACAAATTTTGAAAAATGAAATCGCAATTCTCTAATGCTCCCAAAGCTTATAAATTACTTTCTAAATGAGTTTTTTTTTTAAATAATCATTTAAAATTTCAATGCCTAATGAGTAATATTAATATAATACGAAGATGTATGTTCAAATATCATAAATTTGCAAACAAGACGTTAATAATTTTTTAAAAGCTTGTGCTGACATCTATTGTATAAAAATTGCTTTTTTCAGAAAATTTTACCTTTATTCAGCTGGTGTATAAAATCACATTTACAAGTCTGTAACAGCTTTGATTTACTATTTACACTTATAAATAAAATTATGAATAATATTTTTATTTAACTAGTACTTTTTCTCTATATTCTGCTGAGTAATAGAGGAAAATAATTTAATTAATTTGAAAAAAAAAAAAGTTCCATGCACAAACCTGAAAACAAATTAATTCTGAAAGATAAGAAATAAAAATTATTAACTTATTTTTTCAGAGGTAACCTAAAATGCAGAAGTGTTTATTTATGTAATGTATTGCATACATTTATTTTTCAAATTACTTGAAAAATAAAATTAATTTAGAAAATTAAATTAAATTAAAAATCAATACTACTAAGCTTTCATGAATTAATTAATTTGAAGTAATAAAGAAATATCTACTTAAAAAAGAGAAAAATTTTTGAAACTGTATTTTTTCAGATTTTAATGTAGCAATTCTTTTTGAAAGTGGTTAAATTTTAATTTAATCCTACTGTGTACAAATTTTTTCAAAACTCTCGAGTATGAATCAAGCTTCGTGTTATTTAATATTTTATATTGTTAATTACTCATTAGTTACATTATTAAAAACTTGATTTCTACATAAAAGGTCTCGTACATGAAATTACAACGGTAATATATAATGCACTATTGCAATTATAAACAAAAATTACAGAAATTTTATTTTTTTTTACAATTTTTTTTATCACTAAATTTAAATTTAGGAGGTTACAGCTAAAACTTACCTCTGTCTACTGTCTTGATATCATTCATTTTGATTTAGTAATTTTTAATGAAATATAAACTTTCGAGTAAAATCGTTTTATTGATATTTATCATTTACATAGGATTGTAAGCTATAACACTTATTTATTCAAGAATAAAATATAGCCTTTTTCCACGGAACAAAAGCGCAGTATATCAAAATTATCCACCAAAAGACAAGATGAACCAGGAGAGGACAATGTTCAAAAATGTGTGTTTTTACACAAAAAAAAATAATATCTTTTTTTTTTGCAGTTTTTTTTTTAAAAAATCTGTGTTCTGTTTTCTGTTTAAAAAAATCTGTTTTTTTTAAAAAAATCCTTTCGGTGTAAAAATCTACACCGAAAGGCATCTTTTTTTTCCTTTTTTTAATGAAATAAATTTCACTCAGAAATACCAAAAAAGATGCTCCACAAATTCAGAATGAAAAGTGCAATCCATGATTTGCGTACGATTTCCAACTTTTGTACCATTCGTAGTATAAGTTAGAAATTACGTAAGCACCTAATGGTGAAGTTTTTGTGATTTGATTATTTTTGAAGACAAGGGGGAAGTAGAGTGCACTCTAGGGGGAAGGGGTGTCCGAGATTACTCATTACTTGCTTACGCATTATTTGTTCGGCTTCCAATGTGAAAAACGTATGATTAATATTTAAATTCTCGATCCATGCGCATACAATCATTCAAATGAGCTAAGTGATCGCAAAATAAAATTATTACCACTTTATAACTTCCAAATAGCGTCAGTAGTAGCAAAATTATTAATTTGTATCAATAATTCCGCTGTTGCAGGTACAGAATTCAATATACAGAATAAAATATATTAAAAGGCCCTTCCTCTTCCAAACGGATTTACCTGGTGAAGGGGAGGGAATATGCTAAATATGTTTTAAATCCTCTTTATTTAATTTTCACAAGTAACTGATGATGCATATTTACTCTATTTGGCAGTATCTTTCAACGCTTGCAAAATACAAAGCTTTCACCCAATCACAATTTGAGACATAACGCTTGCGGTATTTTAGATATTCCAATAATTTTTTCTAACCAAATTATGCGTATACAATTCTGCAATGCAATTAACGTAAAAAGAATTTTTTCGCGTCATCAAATCGGTTTTCATCAGTTTAAACTATGATAAAATTAGCTTTTAAAAAACATAAAGACTGAGAAGCGTGCAGTTTTAAATTATTTACTCAAAATCACAAATCGCATGATTTTATTACTTTCAAGTTTTGAGGGGGGAAATTCCAAGAAGTTCTAAAATTTACCAAGCGCTATTTCTTCTAATCTAGAGATGCCAACTTGCTCTGGACAGCGGATAAATATTTTCAAGTGGTAGTCTTTTTAATGTATGATTTTCGATTTAGTAACCTCGATTTTTAGGGTTTCTACACATCACTACTTCTAAATGATTCGAAGGCATAAGTGATATGCCACTTTGTTACAGCTAGGCCATGCTGAACCTTTTTAAAAGTTAGCGAAATTAACCTAAAATCTTCTAAATTTTAGTTTGTAGTTCTCTACCGTTTTTTAAAATATTTTGTCGAATCCGGAGCAGTTGGCAACTTTGCTAATCTATTAAAGTCACCCCTTTATTTTACACCTTTTTTGTATTGTTTAATAATACCAAATCTTCCACACTTTAAATACAATATATATATATATATATATATATATATATATATATATATATATATATATATATATATATATATATATATATATATATATATATTTATATATATATATATATATATATATATATATATATTTATATATATATATTATATATATATATATATTATATATATATATATATATTTATATATATATATATATATATATATATATTTATATATATATATATATATATATATATATTTATATATATATATATATATTTATATATATATATATATATATATATATATATATATATATATATATATATATATATATTTATATATATATATATATATATATATATATATATATATATATATTTATATATATATATATATATATTTATATATATATATATATATTTATATATATATATATATATATATATATATATATATTTATATATATATATATATATATTTATATATATATATATATATATATATATTTATATATATATATATATATATGTATATATATATGTATATATATATATATATATATATATATATATATATATATATATATATATTTATATATATATATATATATATATATATATTTATAGATATATATATATATATATATTTATAGATATATATATATTTATATATTTATAGATATATATATATATATATTTATAGATATATATATATTTATATATTTATAGATATATATATATTTATATATTTATAGATATATATATATTTATATATATATAGATATATATATATATATATATATATATATATATATATATATATATATATATATATATATATATATTTATAGATATATATATATTTATATATATATAGATATTATATATATATATATATATATATTTATATATATATATATTTATATATATATATATTTATATATATATATGTTTATATATATATATATATATATATATATATATATATATATATATATATATATATATATATATATATATATATATATATATATATATATATATATATATATATATATAACGTCGTTGCCGAGTGGAAGGATTAAAACAGGTCATAGGTCGGGAAGGAGGGTTCAAATTTCAACAGTAAATACTATCAATATATAAAAAGTAGTTTCACTTTGAAACATCAAATATGGGAAAAAATTAAAATCATAATCATTTAAGAAATTGATTTATGAGAAATGTAAAAAACTTTAACTCAAAGGATACCTGAAAAAGTTCGAATTAGTCCGAGATATTTTGAAAACCACAACAGAGATGGGAATGCGTTGAAATTCCGTAAACACAATTCCAAAACCAAAGACGTGAGCTGCTAGGGAAAAAATTTGTTTCTTCGTTAAGATGAATCGTAAATTAACACCAATAGTGACGGAGAAATTGAAGCTTATTTTTCTTTTGAATGTCGAATATTTAAGTAGACCATCGTGGGTGTGAGAACAATTATTCATCGACGATAAGATCCAGCTCAGCACTTAAGAGTGGCAAAATCAACGCTTTCTCAAAGGGATAGTTTCAATAAAACATTTTAATTATCAGGAATTCGATGCAGTTTTTCTTTTTAGTCCAAGGAAGGAATTGAAGCTCAGCTTTCTAGTATTCTCAGGAACGTAGACAAAATATGCAGCATAGACATGGAAAACGGATGATCGTTTAGTTCCACTGTGCGTAGGTATAATTTATAATAAACTAAACGTTTGATGATTGAAGAGATTATTTTTTTTTTTTGATGAAGATACAGGATGAATTAATTATTGCCATAAGTTGAAGAAGAATTTGACTGCTTATTTACCAAATGTCCATTTGAATAAATGATTTGAAGTTATTCCATATTTTTTAAGTAGTACCCTCTTCCGAAGTTGATTTATTTAATTTTAAATGAGATATTAAATATCTTTAATGTACCGTACGAAGTGTACCCCTTCCCGACCGTTAAATCCTGGCGACTTATAACGTCGTTGCCGAGTGGAAGGATTAAAACAGGTCATAGGTCGGGAAGGAGGGTACAAAATTTATTTATTAATTATTAGACAAGAGCAGTCATGAGAATGAGTAAAAGAGCACACGAAAAGTTGCGCTCCTTGGTTATATGTTAGGGAAAATCTTGCAAAGTAAAATCCGTAAAATGTCTTAATTTAGGGAAAGAGGGAAATCTTAGTAGTTGCTATTGGTTTATGAGATAGATCGAACGTTTCCCACACAAGAGCAAAGGGAAAAATGTCCTGCTCTTAATTAAATGCATAGTTGAGCCAAAAATAGATTTAAGAACAGGATGTGGCTTTTAAAAGTGTGAGAAAGTATTTCAAATAGAATAATTAATTAGGAATAAAGTAGGAGTTGTTTTATAGCAAAGAAACTAACATAAAAAGATTAATTGAAGCTTTTTATGTTACATATATATATATATATATATATATATATATATATATATATATATATATATATATATATATATATATATATATATATATATATGTAGGATAAAGGGGGTGAAGCGAGGGTTTCTCAAAAATAAAGAAGCTGTGCTAAACTTAATAAAAATATATATTAACAATAATAGGCAAGTAAGCTACAATTTCCACTGGCATCCTCCTCGAGCCAGTCATTCTAACAATAATGGTGTACTTGTAAAAGAACAAAAGAATGTAGACGTATGTCTATTAATGTCCTTGGTTTCAATCACGTGATAGGATGAATGCTTCGTAGATTGGATCTGTATTCCACACGGCCGTCCTGCTCTTCACCGACCGCGGTGACCACCTTCTCACCAATAGACATGTTTGTTCCAAAGACATTTTCTGAAAATACACAAGAAAAAAAAGAACAGTACAAAAGCAAATATTTCAAAACAATTGGCTATAAGAAACAAAAAAAAATTATTAGTTTTTTTTTTTTTTTTTTTTTCAGTCCATATGGTTCCTCAATTTCCCCAGATCTTCATATGGTCTGCAGCAGTAGAAGTCATATTAGGACCATCGTGAGTTCCAAGTTTTCTGACATTGTATCTATCGTTGTTGTTCACCTTAGTAACTTCATAAGGTCCGTAGAATTTTGGTCTCAACTTGAGTCCTGTACCGAACTGCGTTCGTTGAATGGCAACGACATCCCCTTTCTCATACTTGTGAGCTTTCTTCCGCTTTTTGTCATATGTTCGCTTGTTTTCCTCTTGAATCTTATAAATGTTGACTTTAGCGTTGTCACGAATCTCTTGTCTGTTACACATTATGGTGTTTTCATGTTCTTCCTTCAATATTTCCAAAAGCTTGTCATCTTGTTTTTGTTTCATTTTAATGCCAGTGAGCAGTTCAAATGGCGGGTATTTGGTACTTCTAGATGTAGTAGAGTTTAATGTTCTTTGTACTAATGGTACGTATTTATACCATTTCTCTGGATCGTTTATGGATAGTTTTGCTAAAATGGGAATAAGTGTCTCGTGAATTCTTTCAATCATTCCGTTTCCTCGTGGGATTCCAGTTGTGATGGTAAGATGAGTAATGTCTTCATTTGCACAATAATCGCTAAATTCTTTAGAAGTAAACGCGGCACCTTTATCGCTAATCAGTCTATTAGGATTTCCAAAATTTGTTTGTTGTAGGTTTAATTTCTGAATGGCATCGAATGATGATGTAGATTTTACAGGATAGAGCCATACGTATTTTGTGAATGCATCTACCACAGAAAAAATATGGTTGTAGTTTTTATTGGTGGATGGCATTGGACCAATAAAGTCAATGTGATATGTGTCTAATGGAGTTTCACCTTTTGGAATTGGGTTTAATAAACCCTCTGCTTTTCCCTTTTTCCTGTTTACTAAAATACACTTAACACAACTGTTAATTACATTTTCTACGCACTGTCTGATGTTTGGGAAAAAATATTTATCTTTAACAAGATTTTCTGTTTTGTTTACCCCATAATGACCTAATTCATGAGCATTTTTTACAATTTCTATTTGCATGGTCTTAGGGACCACTAATAAATCTCTATCGTTAACAATTTTGTAAAGAATATCATTTTTCACAAAGTAATTATCCTTTTTACCACAGTTAATTAATTCCTTAATTGTTGATATAAATTCGTCCTCTTTTTGGGCTGTTGAAATTTTAGGTGTTATTTCAGGGGTTTCAATAATCATTATTGGATAACGGCTTAAGGCATCAACGTGACGCATGTGTGTCCCTGAGCGATGAATTATTTCGTATTCAAATTCTTCTAGAAATAATGCCCAACGAGCTATTTTAGGGGTAATTTCTTTTTTCTCCATAGTTTTTTGGAATGCCGAACAATCGGTAACAATTTTGAATTTTTGTCCTAATAAATAAATGCGAAATTTCTGTAAAGCTGTTATGATAGCTAAGACCTCTAACTCGTAACTGGAATATTTTTCTTCCTGTACTGAGGTTTTTCGACTCATGTAATGAACTGGGTGGAATTTTCCATCATCGCCCTCTTGCAATAGGATTGCTCCGTAACCAAGTTTAGATGCATCTGTATGCAATTCTGTTCTAGCACCCTGTCTAAACAAATTGAGAACTGGGTTTGTTGATAATTTTTCTTTCAATTTTTGAAAAGCGATTTTTTGTTCTGGTCCAAAAATAAAATTAGTGTCTTTACGCAATAAGTCGCTTAATGGTTTTGCAATATATGCATATCCTTGAATAAATTTACGGAAATAACTTGTAAGGCCTAAGAAACTCTGAATTTGCTTGATATTCTTAGGTTCAGGGAAATTTGTAACTGCTTTCGTTTTTTCCATTGAAGGTGTAATAGTACCGTTTTCGATTATGTGTCCCAAAAAATTAACTTTAGTTTTTAGAAATTGACATTTTTCGAAATTTATCTCCAAGCCATATTCTGAGGCTATCTTAAAGATTTTTGTTAAACGCTCTAGACCTTCAATTTCATCCTTCGCTATTACGTCTATATCGTCCATGTATATTACCATAATGCCTTCATTAATTAGATCTCTGAATATGTGATTAATAAATCGTTGAAATACGGCAGGGCTATTAGCTAAACCGAAGGGCACTTTGGTAAATTCATACTGACCATTGGTGGTGACAAATGATGTGTATTTTTGACTATCTTCATTTATTTGTAAGTGAAAAAATGCGTTTTTAAGATCCAGTAGAGAATGAATTTTTGCCTCGCTTATACTATCTAAAATATCATCTAAGACAGGAAGGGGGAATCTATCCTTAATTGTCTTTTTGTTTAACTTACGATAATCCACGCAAAGACGCATAGTACCATTTTTCTTCTTACACAAAACAATAGGGGAAGCAAAATCTGAATTACTAGGTTTAATAATACCTTTTGATAACCATTCCTTTATTTGGGAATCAACTATTTGTTTTTCAACATATGGTAATCGACGAGGTTTACAGTAAATTGGTGTATCGTCTGTTAAAATTATATTCATTTCTAAATTACTTGTTTTCACTTTGTGAGGCTTATAGTTTTGGATAAGATTAAATACACCCTGTTTAACATGCTCATTTTTGATATGATTTAAGTGCATAGTATTTATATCATTTATATTCAATTGAAAACAATTAAAAATATCATCATGAAATTCAAATAAAAAGTTGTTATCATCATGCAAAGTATCACATAATAAGGAATTATCAAAAGACAAGGAATCATTTAAACACAGATCGTTTTTCTTGTTTAAAAGTAAACATTGAGATTGAGAATTTTCCTTTTGCAATAAATCTCCTGCATAAGCATTTTGATCATTTATTTTTTTATTCGAAGTGTTCGAAGTTGTTTTGAATTTAACATCTGGCGAATCTGAAATTTGACACTCGAAAAGAAGAGCTTTTACTTGAGGGATTATGACGCAACACATCGAAAGTTTATCGGTTACTGCGAACGAACGGGATGCATAATTCACGTTTAATGATGTTTTGACTTGGGAGTGAAATTGTAAGAGAATAAGTTTTCGCTTTAATTATCTCTCCAAAACAACTTTTTAATTCAATTGAACTTTCTGGGATACGATCTTTCAAATTTACATATTTGCTATTTATAACACAAATGCGTGAACCCGAATCTACTAAACAGTTAATTTTTCGTTCATTAACGTTTAATTCAATAAATTCCAAATTATTTACACATTGTTCATTGATTGAGTTTTTACTTTCGATTTGATTAATCTGATTTGCATTAATTTGTGAAGGATTAGTTTGGTTTTGAGTTTCTTTAAACTTCATATTGCAATTTTTTGCGAAATGTGAATTCGCACCGCAAATGTAGCAGTTTCTAGTGTCTGGCAATTTATCTGTTCGTTTAAAAGTGTTTGCCCTATATTTTCCTTGATGAGTGTTTTTAGGAGAATGAAAAGTGCTCCTATATCGATGTTGATTTTCTGTGTGGTTGAATGTTGACTGCTGTTCATTTTGCGATTTTCTTTTTGCCGTAAAGTAAATATCGCATTCTTGTGCTAATTCGAGAGGCTTGAACCAACCATTAGCCTGTCTTACGCCAATATGGGCGGATGTGTCTCTGTCTAGTGTTTCATATATTTTATCCGAAATGATTAAATCACATAATGTTTTAAAGTCATTTACTTCTCTCAGACGTAAATAATACTCAAAAGTTGAACGAATTCGTGTTGCAAATTGAATGTGTGATTCATCAAAATTTTTTCTTTGGTGGCGAAAATTAAATAGACACTGTTGAGGGGTTATTTGGTTTTCTCTTAGAATTAATGATTTAAGTTTTTCGTAATTTTTTAATTCCTCTTCTTCAATGTATAACAAGATGCTGTTTGCTTTTTCACCTAGCATATTAATTAAGATTTCAGCTTTAAGCCTCTCATTTATGTTTTTCGTATTAAAAGCTCTTTCCAACGATGAAAAAAATTGAATAAAGTTTTCAGGTTTCGATGGAACTGGAAGAGATAGAGTTTTAATGCTATGAATTAGATTCTCAATGTTTGTTTGAGGTGTATCATTTATTGTTTTGGGAGGGTCAATTTCAAATGCTTTGTTTTTCGCCTCTAATAAAAGCATTTCTTTCTCGAGTCTTTCTAATTTTAGTTTTTCTAACTCAATCTGAATTTCGCTTTGTTTTAGTTCCCTGTCTGCTATTTGTACTCTTTCTTCTACGGCGTTAGTTATCAAATTTTTGACAAATTCAGAATCATTCTTAAATATTTCGGAACATTCAATTTTTTCTTTTAATTTAACGATATTATCGCTGCTGTCTGCGATGCCTCCTATTTCCTCTAATACTTTTACTAGGTCTTGTTTCTTTGAATTTTTATACATTTTTAAAATTGAAAATTTCCTACCTTGTTTGAAGAGACTCTCAGTGTCCAATGGTAATCCAATGTTTCGTTGATTCAAACCAGATTCGTATCCCTTTTCGTATCCAAGGATTTCACACTGCACTTCCACGGAAAAGATGACTGCACTTCTGCTTCACAAAATAATCCAATAATTTCAGGATGATTCGAAAGTTTCATGAAAGTTTCTGGGTCAATTCTGTCCTTCGCGACAGATCCGGTTATTGCTCAAATCGCGATCCACATTCCCGTGGACGAGCCCCCATTTGTAGGATAAAGGGGGTGAAGCGAGGGTTTCTCAAAAATAAAGAAGCTGTGCTAAACTTAATAAAAATATATATTAACAATAATAGGCAAGTAAGCTACAATTTCCACTGGCATCCTCCTCGAGCCAGTCATTCTAACAATAATGGTGTACTTGTAAAAGAACAAAAGAATGTAGACGTATGTCTATTAATGTCCTTGGTTTCAATCACGTGATAGGATGAATGCTTCGTAGATTGGATCTGTATTCCACATATATATATATATATATATATATATATATATATATATATATATATATATATATATATATATATATATATATCAATTAAGAAAACGCGAATTAAAAATTTAACCTAAAATCCAAGATGGCGACGGTAATAATTTATTCTTATGATCATTTATTGTTTTTTATTTTAACCGGATTAATTTCAAAACTAATGAAAATACTTGAAATCTTTAATTGATTTACCTCGGTTTTATTCTATCGAAGCAAAACAGGCATTTGAGTTCAAAAAATAATTCGAATAGTTCTTCCAAAAGAAAGCTGCAATAAGAAAAAAATTCCATCTTTCCTTTAGGGTGTTCTTTTCTTCATTTTAATCTTACATCCGGTAATTAAATTGACAACGGAGTTCCCCCACTTTCGAAAAAGATGAAACTCGGAAATTCGATTCTTTCCAAGTAGAAATTAAAAATTCTAAAAAAAGGGGAGAGTTTTTATTCGTGAAATGAAATTAGAAACGGGGAATATTCAGAAAAGCTGGGACTTTTAATTTATAAGCCAATTTCTATTACTAGGATCAAAATTTATTCGATGTAACAATATCTTTGGCTTAGAGATAATAATTCTGCAATAAATTCAAAAAATTAATGCTATCTATTATATATTCTTAACGGGCTTAATTTTTCAGAAAAAGGTTAATTTTTCTAATTTAATTTATAAATACTGTAATAAATAAAGATAGAACTACTTATTTTTACTTAATTCTACAAGTTTAATTCCACTAAATAGAAACATTCAACGGAACATGCCCGGATACATTCAACGGAACATGCATCAATAGAAACATGCCCGGTGGCTGAGCGGTAGCACTTCGCGCTGCCGTGTCACAGGTCCCTGGTTCGATCCTCGGGCCGGGCAGGGTTGACTCAGCCTTTCATCCCTTCAGTGGGTCGATAAATGAGTACCAAGCATGCTTGGGAACTAAACACTGGGGGTTCCGCGTTCGGCTGACCACCTGACCGGAACATCTGCTTCTGCACCCCAGAGCCCAAGGTCAAGAAAACTGAGATGGGCACAGTAGGCCTTGGCCCTCTAGGGCTGTTGCGCCGCTGAGTTTAGTTTAGAAACATTCAACAAATAAATTAAATAATTTAAAAATGAACTAGATAATAATAAATCATATAATGTAAAATATCTTTTCTTAAAATTTGAATTTGAAACGTTTTATCCTATTTAATAAATAATCTAACAAATTGTTTAAAATTTAATGCGTTATCTGTAGCTCAAATAGCCTAAAATTTATTAAAACAATATTTAAGTAATCAAAAGTTAAAAGCTGAATAAGAATTTCGCATATGCATTGGAAAACATTAATTATACGCATACGCTTACATTCTATTTAATAAATTAAAACAATTGTAATTATTAAATTTAACGAAAAACCATTTTAAAGTTAGCGATAGACAAATCCCTTGTTTATTAGTTTTCATATTCTCCTTAAATAAATGTCAAAAATACATGTCAAAGAATTCAGTAAAAATTAAAAATTCTTTTTACTTGAAAATATCAGTTTCGCCTTTAAATTGTGTATCGAATTCAATATCGATCTTCCTATTTAATATTAGGCTGTAATTCTTTGAGGGATTTTATTATTATCATGGATTTTATTTTATTATGTTTATGGAGTCAAAACAAAATTTCTAAAAATTGAAATCTATTAAGGCAGGTTGTGCAAAGTTATTCGAAAATATATATATATATTAATTTAATAACAGTAATTTAATAATAGTAATTTAATCAGTAATAATTTAATCAGTAATAATTTTCCAATCTATTTAGAAGGTCTTTAAAAAAGATTGTATAGTAATTCCTTTTTAATAAAAGGAGTGAAGTGGGTTTTGGTGAATATTTTAGTAAAATTAGGTGTTTGAAACTAAAATAAAATATACAAAATAAATTTACAAATAAAACCTCAGGAAAAGGTCATCAAAGATGATTTACCTGCTTATCACTAGATGGAGATACTAGTATACTATTTCTATCTGGTGCCCTAACAGGATTTCTACTATTGTATTATTTTGTTGTGAGACAATGTTGACTATTTTAATAACGTTTTATTTTTAAAAAGAAAGAAAACCGAGGAAAATATTTAACATTTTAAACCGTTTCTATATTTTATCGATTTCTTATTGAACTTTTACTTTGAACGGAATATGGATATGTTAGTAATCAGATATTACTAACTGTTTGTGAAATTCTTGTCAAAAATGAAGTCATATATTTTCGGGAGCAGTAATTCTTAATTTTCCGAATGCAATTTCAATTTTACCGAATGATCTATTTTTTTCGATTTTTATCACTTTTTCCTCACCCACAAGTAAATAAAAAAATTTGATTTACTTTTGACTTCAATAGAGAAAGGAAGAGCTTTGGTTAGATAGAAAATTATTTGTTTATACCGAATTTTCATACTTTCGGATTTAAAATGCATGCGACAAATTAGATAATTATTAAAATTCCCCAAATGTCAGACAAAACTTACGAGATTCCTGAACAACGAAAATGATACTACAATGATACTCCACAGTTACCTCTCATCCTGAGGAACCTGATACAAGCCTACATATTTTGCCGAATCATTATCAGAGTCAATCAGAACAAAAATGTAATTAGTCACCCTAATTTGCTTCTTGTCTTTCAAAGTTATAATAGCAGTTTTTCCAACCACTTTTTTCAAATGATAGGTTTTTTTTAAATTCATTTATTTTTATTTATTTATTTTTTAACTTTCGTTCTTTGTGTTACTTATTTTTACTTCCATTTTGTTTTATGCTAACACTGTTCCACACTAAAACAAAAAAAGTTCTGCCGCAAAAATCTCAGTCCTAATACAATATAACGCTTTAATAAAATCAAGAAATTTCAAAACGGAGATCACAGTTTCAGAGAAAAACCAAATGCTGATTTAATATCCAAAACAGGAAGAAGAAAAAGAAATGTCATGGCAACCATTTTTCAGCCTACGAAAACTGATTTAATTTCCTTCGCGCAGTTCAAAGTAATGTCGATTTTCACAACGTAGGAACACAAATAAAAAAGGACAAATATTTTTCCGAAATTAAAGCATAAATCAAATATTTTTCTACTTGTCATCCAATTTGATGCTTGACAGTTGCTATGAAAACAATGTCGCCATAGAACACAATAATTGAATTAAGGCGGGGAAATTTAGAAAAATGGCTGATTTACCTAATTTATACTTGGAAAAAAAAAGAAAACACATCAAGGATAAAAGATTTTTAGCTGGTTCCTTAAATTAGAAAATGTTAATTAACTTTTGTCGCCATAGTAACGCATTTATCTTTTCCTTTAGAAGAATTCACAGGTCTTTCTATTTCACAAAAGAGGTAATTTAAATAACGCGTGTAGTCTTACGATAAAAATGTGAATTCATTTCTGTACTTCTATTTATAAAATGTCATTTCTATAAAATTCTTTATTAAATTAAATAGCTTTAGAAAATTAAACGATTTTTAGAAAAATACTAGAAAGAGTTGAGAATTTATTGATGACAAAATTTAGAAGAAATTTTTTTTTTTAACAGCAGCTTACTGAAGTTACAATAAATAATCAAAAGGCAGTTGAAAAAATGACATCAGATACATGTTTTACGGACTCCCCCCCCCCCCCAAATCTTATTTTCGTCATTTGAAAGATATTTGGAAAAGCTTCTTACAAAAGTGATGTTAGCTTTGATTAGCACTTTGATTGTTAGCACTTCCATTTTCTTTAATATAGTAAAATATTAAATTCTACTAGTTATTAATGTTTATTTTTGCGGAAAAGTTTTGCGGTCTTAATATTTAAAAAGTTACTTCAACGCTGTTTTATCTGGGCTCATAAAAATTTCAGAAATTGTGAATTATTATCTGATTTTGTTAATTTCCATCTAAGTATAAAAATCTCACAAAATTGTCGACTTCTAAAAAAGCTTTATAACTTTTGAAATATTTAAATTATTTATCCGTTCAAAAGCCTTTTACGTCAAAATGGTAAAGATACTTTAATCTTTCATAATACACACTTAATTTTTTTTTTCCATTCAGTTTTTATAAATTTTGTATACCACCAATTGTAAAACATTCTATCAGTATTTATCATCTGAAATGGGAGAACAGCTTTGACATGGAAAATATTCTACTGTAATTTACCAACCATTAGAAAAACTGTTTCCATGGGATTAACAATGCAGCTTTCGTATTATTTTGGTTCCCGTCTTAGTCACTCTTAATCTTGAAACATTTTAATTTCTTTAGAAAAATAAAATATTTTGTATAATTTTTAAAGAAAGGAATGATATTTTTTACCAAACTTGTTGTGCTTTTTACAATTTTGGCTCTTATATCATAATATTAATTTTTTTTTTTTTCTGTAATATGCATTATAATTCTGTCCCATTTTGTTTTCTACACATTAAAAGTTAATCTTGATAAAAAAAAATTAAAAAATCAATTTATTTCAAAAAATTTAATCGTTGCTAATTTTAGTGTGTATTTTTTTATGAATGAGATATTTGCATTCATGGAAGATGCCAATGAATTATGAGCGGTAAAATACCGCCTACCTTCAACCTAAACACTGTTTATCACTTTATATTCTAGTCAGTCGATAAAAAATAAATGAAATCTAAAAAGAAAAAAGCTATTGCGGACATCCATTTTGATAGCAACGTTAAGCCAGTAGTCATAAAACCGAAAATTGCTTACACATAGATAAGCTTGGCACAAAATAAAAAATTGTCATTTTTTTTCTTTTTTAATCCGCCACTTCCTTCCCCCTTTTGACCTGAGGGCATGTGTAACTTAAACATGATTAATCTCTTTTACAAATCGTCTGCCTAGAGGAGACGCCCCTTGTTCCCCTCTTTTTTCATCCTTCGGCTTTATCCAAAAAGGGAGAAAAATATTATCAAAAAAGCACCCAACTGTTCGCCTCTCTTTATAATCCTGTTGACGATTGAAGTGTGAAAACTATTTTCTCTACTCATTAGACCTTTTTATTTCCACCCCCCCCCCCATATACATATTCCCCTCCTTGTATACACAATCATGTTACGGAAATAAAAACTAATTCGTTAACCGCGTACGGAAATAATGCTGTTGCACAACAAAAATCTTTAAAATGTTGAGAAACGGAGAATAAATTCAAGTCAGGTTTAATTATTTAATTCCGGTAAATTGTCATCAACAGAACTTAATTTCATTTTTTTAACAAATGTATGGTAAAAAATAAATAATAGGTTGGTTTTGTTATAAATGCATTCTTCATTTACCGATTTCTTGAATATCAAAAGAAAAAAGTTACTGTTTAAAAAGTATTAAAAAAAAACACTCTCGACAGGAAAAAGATACTATATAAAAGGTAACTAAAATAGACTGGTGGACAGGAACAAGATTATTGGTAAAAGGTACAAGAAAATATTCCCATCAGGAAGAAGGTACTAGATCAAAAGTATAGAAAAAGACATTCTCGACTGGAAAAAGATACTGGATAAAAGGTAAATGAAATAGCGTTGACAGGAAAAAAATTATTGATAAAAGGGTTAAAAAATATTCTCGTCAGGGAAAAGGTACTAGATAAAAGGTATATAAAAAAAAAACTTTCTCGACAGGAAAAAGATACTAAATACGAAGTAACTAAAACAGTCTTGACTCAGGAAAAAGATAAAAGGTATAAAAAGAACATTCTCGACAGGAAAAAGGTACTGGATAAAAGAAATAAAAACATTTTCACCAGAAAAAATTAACTGGATCAAGGACATAGAAAATAAAAATAAATGTTTAGAAGTACACATTTCTTCCAGGTAAAGGAAAAATAAATTCTTTGTCCAGGGTCTGTGTCCGAAATAAAATATGTGTGACCCTGATTAACGCTGAAATAAAAAATAATGATGAAATAAACAGATTTAATGGTTAGGGACTATTCAAGTTTTGCTGGCTTCCCTAGTCAACCATTCGGCGTTTTTGAAGCAAACGATAAATAGCGGGGCGCAGCTCCTAGAACCGTGTAATCGTTCTCCGAAATGGAAGCAATGTAGCAGTTCTTCCCCTCCTTTCAGCCTCTCCCTCCTGTACTAATCCCACTCCTCAAACCATGGAACTCTTCCCATCTGTTTTCGTTCTGGAACAGGCACCGTAGTTCCTGTTTGGAAGGGTCCCTCTCTTCACACCATTCGAAAGAGAAGGGAGGGAAGCTAAATCTCTTTTTTTCCCAGCACCCCTCCTGCATTTTTGCCCTTTCTGGGATGGCCGAATATGTTCCAACGACAAGAGCCGCCTTGATTGAAGATGACAGACACGTTTAGTAGCCTCCCATTTGGTAGCCTCAAGCAATTGCTATTTCACCTCTCCCTCCTCCACTACTCTTAAACATGTTATTGATATAACGTGCATGTGGTGGATGATGGAGCTTCCCCCCCCCCTTCCACTACTTTCTCCATCTTATTATTATAGGCGACGCGTTGAGAATAGTGTCTTGTAATAACACTTCTAGTAGTAGATGGAAACATGGCGGTGCTTGTGAGATAGCTTGCTTAGAACTTAATCTAGTATGTTGTTGTAAGAAATTAATATTATCGTTCGCTTCAGTGAAAATATATTGTCATTTTAAATCGTCTGCTCTATTTTAAAGAAATTGGGTATTTTGGTATTTGCATCAGATTTAGTTTTATTTTCAGAAACATAATGCATAACGTACCTAGATTTTTAAAGTACCTGAAGATCTTCGTCTGTTAAAATTCACAATCGCCAGACGACATAAAACCGTTGCTATTTAATTTAGTTTGTTATTCTGAGAAATAATAATCGTTTATTTTAATCTAAGTATACTGTAGTTGTAAAATCGTCTGCACATTCCCGTTTAAGTAAATTATTTTATATTTTGATTTGTACAATTGGCATCAGATTTAGTATTACTTTCAGAAACATTATACAAAACGTACCTAGAGGTTTTCAAACTATCTGAAGATCTCAATTAAAATGCAGAACCGCCAGCCGTTTATCTAAAATTAAGCTAATATGCACTTTGAATTATCGTTTACTTAAATGAAAAAATACTATAATTATAAATTCGCACGTACTGTTTTAAATATTTTGATAGGTAGAGTTGGCATCAGATTTAGTATTGGTTACAGAAACATGAAATAAAATATAGCTAGGGATTTGAAATGTAGTATCTGGAAATCTGTCAGTTAAAATTCACAATCGCCAGTCAGCATAAGACCATTGCTCGAAAAATGGAAGTTGTTTTGAGGATCTCAAGTTTCTGGAGAAACGAAATATTTCGGATTACAGAATAATTATTTTCTTCTCCTTGTTTCCGTACTACTCAGGAAACTTTTGCGGTTAAGATCTTTGACGTATGCCACGCTTTTTTGAAGAAAACCTGTGGTGCTAATAAACGATTAAACTATTTTCACCAGGGCTTATTTTGCTGTTGCCTAACCAAGAACAGGAAATTCGTGAAGAATGTGTACCTTATTTATACTATCACCGTTATTTTCTTCTTGTTTAATGTTTTTCTTTTAAAATTTTCATTATTATTCCATATGCTTCGTATATATGCAATATTGCTACATGTTTCGTGTATCTATATTACTTACTAGCCGCCTAAGGCGGCCAGCTGTCCGCCACGCTGAAGGTTTTCACAAATAAAGTTTTTTAAAACATGGCAGGAAATCTGAAGATTAGTGGACAATTAAAGTGTTCCTGTCCAGCAATTTTGTCTTCATATCCAGTTCTGCTGCAGATGTGTTATAGCTCTTGAGGATGTTTGAAATTATATAGCTGCAACGCTTAAGGAAAAAAAGAACTTAAATGCTAAATACATGAAAAGAACACGAAAACGAATAAACTTTTTATGGTATCAATTTCTATTTCTATATAATTTTTTATGGTATCAAATTCTATTTCTATATCTGTTACGTCAAGCACTCAGGTATTATAATTTGATCTAGTTGTGCTTGTATGATTTTGATCTAGTTGCGCTTTCTACGTCATTTTGTTAACATCGTTTGGTTTGTTATTTCTAAGTTAACTGTCAAAAAATTGGCTGGCATCAACATTTTTATTCTTTAAGTTGTTTATTTTTTCTTTTGGAATTCGTTCCTTTTTAGCGAAATGTTTTTCAACCTAATCGAATTCTTTGCCGACTGTTCTCTGTATATATAAAGAAAATAAAGTAAATATTTTTAAAGTGTTGTGAAAAGAATTTTTAGTTGTACAAAGTACTACAATATCGCTATAAAAATTATCGTCTTCGCTTAAGAAAAAAAAAATAGAGCGTGGAAAGAAGAAGAAAAACTTATTATAACAATTATGAACAGCGACAAATATATCAAAGCGAAGCGTTCTATTTACGTATCGAATATGTTGCCACATTTTTAATACAAAAGTTAAACTTTTCTCCACTTTAATAAATGTAAACTAATGCGAACTTAACAATTAAATTATTAATTCCTTCGTATATTATTGGTTTAAGTTGTCGAAAATTAATATTTCAATTGTGAGGTTCGCATTAGCATACATTTATAAGAGTGGGGAAAAGTATATGCATTTTTTAATAGTTTTTTGAATATGGCTCTTTGAAGACGAAAAAGCAGACGAAAAGCATAGACTTACAAAATGACTGATAACTAAATAACTAATCAAAATTTTTGAAAAAGAAAAAAAATACTTCTTCATTATGTCAAAACACAATTATGGGCCGAGTTTCGTGCCCGGGCGAGGCTTCTGGGGCGATATATTGTGATTACAGACACACACACACACACAGCCGCTTTTATTATTATGTATAGATACATGGGCATTTTTGACGGAGGGAGATAGTTGGTATATGTCCCAATCAATATTTCAGACAAACAGAGAAAGTTTTCATCAATCAT